>NC_133430.1:45703927-45780635 GCF_011762505.2 Arvicanthis niloticus
TCATATCAGAGGTCCACCACAGGGAAGTCCTCTTCACTGTCCACCACAGGATGTCTTCCACTGTACACCGACATGGGAAATCCTTTTGTGGCACAACAGGGATGTTCTTACCACTGGTTACACCCCAGAGATGGTCTTCTGCACTCCCCACTACAAAGACATCCTTCTCACTGTTCACCAAAGAGACATTCTCTTTGTGCACCACAGGAGCGTTGTCCTTACTGTCCACAGGAGCATCATCCACGCTGTCCACCACAGTGAAATCCTCTCAACTCTCCAACACAGGAACATCCTCCCAACTTTCCACAACAGGGATTTCCTCCCAACTATTTAACACAACGAAGCCCTTCCCACTGTAAACAACAGGGACATCCTCCCCACTGTGCACTACAGGGACATCCTCCTTTGCACAACAGGGATGTCTTGACCTTTGTCCACCACAGAAATATTCTCCACACTCTCCACCATATGGGCATCCTTCCAACTATGCACCACAGGGACACTCTCCAGTACACCACAGTAACATCCTCCCCACTGTCCATCACAGTGAAATCCTCCCAGCTGTCCACAACTGTGACGTCCTCCCCACTGTCTACAACAGGGATGCCCTTCCCACTATTCACACCAGAAAGGTCCTCCCCACTCTCCACAAAGAGGATGTCTTCCCACTGTCCACCTCAGTGATATCCTCTCCTGAGATCATAACAGAGATGTCCTTCCCACTGTCCACCACAGGAGGTCCTTCCCACAGTCCACCAGAGGCACACCCTTCCCACTGTCCACCACAAAGAGGTCTTTCCCAATGTCCACAACAGGAACATCCTTCTGCCTGTCCACAACAGTGATGTCCTCCCCACTGTACACCTCAGGGATATCCTTCTGTGCACAATAGGGATGTTCTTGCCCCTTTACACCCCAGAGATGTTTTTTGCACTCCCCCACTACGAGGACATCCTTATCACTGTCCAACAAAGAGACACTCTTGTGCACCACCGGAACATTGTTCTTACTGTTTACAAGGCCATCATCTGCACTGTTCACCACAGTGAAATCCTCTCAACCCTCCACAAGTGACATCCTCCCAACTGTCCACAACAGGGATGTCCACCCAACTATCAAACACAGTGAAGTCCTTCCCACTGTAAACAACAGGGACATCCTCCCAACTGTCCACAACAGGGATGTTCTCCCAACTATCAAACACAGTGAAGTCCTTCCCACTGTAAACAACAGGGACTTCCTCCCCACTGGGCACAACAGGGATGTCCTAACAACTGTCCACCACAGAGATGTCCCTCTGCACTCTCTACCCTATGGACATTCTTCTGACTATGCACCACAAGGACGTTCTCCATTGCAACCACAGTAACATCTTCCCCACTGTCCACCACAGATATGTCCTCGCCACTGTCTACAATAGGGATGTCCTTCCATTGTCCACCACATTGACATCCTTTTGCTGTCCACAAAAAAGGACTTCCCTCTCACTGTTTACCACAGGGACATCCTTCCCACTCTCCACCATAGAGAGGTCCAACCCAATGTCCACCACAGGGATGTCCATACCCACTGTCTACCAAAGGGATGTCCTTCCCACAGTTCACTACAGGGACATTCTTCCAACTGTCCCACCACAAGGACATCCTCCCCACTGCCCATCACATGGACATCCTCACCACTGTCTACCACAGGGATGTCCTTCCCACTGTCCATCAAATGGACGTTCTTCCCAACTGTCCACCACAGTGACATCTTCCAAATTGTCCACCACAGTGACATCCTTCCATTGTCTACCATGGAGACATAACCCTACTGTCCACCACAGTGTTGTTTCCTCACTCTCCACCACAGGGTTGTCCTTATCAATGTCCACCACTGGGGTGTTATTTCCTACTGTTAAAGAGAGGGATATCCTCTCTACTGTGTACCACAGGGACATCTTCCAGTGCACACCAGGGACATCGCCATCAATGTCCACCCCAGTGATGTCCTCTAAACTCTCCACAGCAGAGAAATCCTTCCTACAGTCCACCAAACAGACATTCTCCTGTGTACTACAGAAACGTTCTCACCACTGTTCACCACATGGATGTCCACTCCACTCTCCACCACAGTGACATCCTTCCCCTGTTCACCACAGGGACGTCCTTGCCACGGTCCTACAAAAGGACGACTTTCCCACTGTCCACCACAGAAATATCCTCCCCACTGTCCACAACAGGGATGTCCTTTCCACTGTCCACCATGAAGACGTTCTACCCACCTGCCCTCCACAGGGACATCCTACCCACTGTCTAACACAGACACGTTCTTTTCACTGTCCACCAAAAAGACGTCCTTCCTACTGTCCACCAAATGTACATCTTTCAACTGTCCACCACAGAGACATATTCCCCACTGTCAACCACAGACACATCCTCCCCCCTGTCCAGCCCAAGAACGTCCTTCATACAGTCCACCATAGAGAAGTCCTCCCTGTTGTCCACCATAGGGATGTCCTTCCCACTGTCTACCACAGTGACATCTTCCAAATTGTCCCACCACAGTGGCATCCTTTTCACTGTTCACCATTGGGATATCCTACCCACTTTGCACAACAGGGACATTTTCCTGTGCACAGTAGGGATTTCCTCACCACTGTGCACCACAGGGACATCCTCCTTTGCACATCACGGATGTCAGCAACACTCTCCACACCAGAGATGTCCTCTGCACTCTCAACGACTGGGACATCCTCCTCACTATCCACCAGAGAAATGTCTTTTCCCACTATTTACCACATGTATGTCATTTCAAATGTCCAAAACAGAAAAGTCCTCTTCACTGGCATCAACAGGGATGTCCTTCCCCTGTCCACAACAGAGATGTCCTCTCCACTGTCCACCAGAGGGATATACTTTCCACTGTTCACCACAAGGAGATCCTTCCCAATATTGACAACAGGGACTTCTGTCCCACTGTCCACAACGTAACTGTTCTTCCCACTCTCCACCACAGTGTGTTTCTCTCTACTGTCCACCACAGAGATGTACTTTCCACTGTCCACCAATGGGACATTTTCCTTTGCACCAGAGAAACTTCCTCACCACTTTCCACCACAGATACGTCCTCACCACTGTCCACCACTGTGACGTCCTTTCCACTTTCCACTATGAGGAGGTCCTCTCCACTGTCCACCACAGAAACATCCTTTCCCACTGTTCACCACAGGTACATCCTTTCCAATATCCACAACAGGGAGGTCCTCACCACCGTCTACATCAGGGACGTCCTTTCCACTGTCCACCACAGAACTTCCTCATCACTGTCTATCACAGGGACATCTTTACCACTGTCCACCACAGAGAGGTCCTTTTTGCTGTCCACCACAGGGTCGTCCTTCACACTTTCCACCACAATTAAGTCCTCTCAGTTATCCAAGACAGAAATGTCCTCCCCACTGTCCACCACAGGGACGTCCTACTTACTGTCCACCACAGAGAGAACCTCCCCACTGTCTACAACAGAGACATCCTTCCCATTGTCCACCACATGGACATCCTTTCTCTATCCCAAAAAAGGACTTTCTTCCCACTGTTTACCACAGGGACGTCTTCCTAACTGTCCACCACACAAATATGTTCCCAACTGTCCGCTACAGAAACATCCATCCAATTTACGCAGCAGAAACCTACTCTCCACTGTCCTCCACAAGGACGTTGATCCCACTGTCCAAAACAGAAAGGTCCTACACACTGTCCACCACAGGGACATCCTCCCAACTGTCCACCCCAAGGAATTCCTCCCCCATAGTCCACCACAGGGACATCCTTCCTACTGTCCACCCCAAGGAGTCCCTCCCCCACAGTCCAAAACTCAGACAACTTCCCCACTATCCACCACATGGATATCCTTCCCACAGTCCAACACAGGGATGTCCTACCTCACAGTTCACCAGAGTGTGGTCCTTCCCACTGTCCATCACATGGACATCCTCTGGTGCACAAGAGGGATGTCCTCACCACTATGCACCACAAGGACATACTTTGCATTATCCACCACAGGGACATCCTTCCCACTGCCTACCAAAGGAACGTATTCCCCACTGTCCACCAAGAGAAGTCATTTCCACTGTCCACAACAGTGACGTCCTTCCCACTGTCCACCACAGGAAGGTTCTCCCCACCCTCCACCACAGGGAGGTCCTTCCCATAGTCTATCACACGGATGTCCTCCACAGTGTAATCCACAGGGATGTCCTCCTCAGTGTGCACTACAGTGAATTACTCACCACTCTATATCATAGGAATGCCCTTCCCATTGACCACCTTAGTGTCTACCTCCCCTCTTTCCATCACAGGGAACATCCTACCCACTGTCCAGCACAGAAAGGTTCTCTCTGCTGTCCACCACAGGGACATCCTTACCAGTATTTACTGCAGGGTCGTCCTCACCAATGTCCACCACAGGGAAATCCTTCCCACTGTTCACCACAGGAACATCCTTTCCACTGTGCACCACAGGGACATTCTTCTGTGCATAACAGAAATGTTCTTACCACTGTCCATCTCAGAGATGTCCTCTGCACTCTCCACTCCAGGGAAATCCTTTCCACTGTCCACCACATGCATGTCCTTCCCACTGTCCACCACAGGGACGTCCTACCCTACAGTCCACCAGAGTGTGGTCCTCCCCACTGTCCACCACAAGGACATCCTCCTGTGCACAACAGGGATGTCCTCACCACTGTGCACCACAGGGACATACTTTGCATTGTCCAACACAAGGACATACTTCCCACTGTTCACCAAAGTGAGGTCCTCCCTGCTGTCCGCCACAGGGGCATCATTACCACTGTCCACTACAGGGTCGTCCTCACCACTGTCCACCATAGGGATGTTTTCCACACGGTCCAACACAGGGGCATCCTCACCAATGCCCAACACAGGGACATCCTTCTTCTGTCCAGCACAGGGAGGTCCTCTTAACTGTCCAACACATGGATGTCCTTCCCACTTTAAACCAAAGAAATGTCCTTCCCACAATCCACAACAGGGACGTCCTTCCAACTGTCGACTACATGGCCATCCACCCCACTGTCCACCACAGGGAGGTCCTCCCCATAGTCCACCACAGGGATGTCCTCCACAGTGTAATCCATAGGGATGTCCTCCTCAGTGTGCACTACAGTGAAGTTCTCACCACTCTATACCACAAAGATGTCCTTCCCACTGACTACTTCAGTGACTACCTCCCCTCTTTCAATCACAGGGACATCCTACCCACTGTCCACCACAAAAAGGTTCTTCCTGCTGTGCACCACAGGGACATCCTTACTACTATTTAACACAGGGTCATCCTCACCTATATCTACCACAGGGAAATCCTTCCCACTCTTCACCACAGGAACATCCTTTCCACTGTGCACCACAGGGACATTCTTTTGTGCATAACAGAAATGTTCTTACGACTGTCCAATGCAGAGATGTCCTCTGCACTCTCCACTCCAGAGTAATCCTTTCCACTCTTCACCAAAGAGACGTTTTCTTGTGCACCACAGGAACGTCCTCCCTACTGTCCACAAGGCCATCATAGCCAATGTCCACCACAGTGAATTTCTCTCACCAATGTCCACCGCAGAGACGTCCTTCCCACAGTCCACCTCAGGGATTTCCTCCCCACTGTCAAACACAGGAATGTCCTTCCCACTGTAAACCACAAGGACATCCTCCCACCTGTGCATCACAGAGACATCCTCCTGTGCACAACAGAGATGTCCTCACGAATGTGCACCACAGGGACATCTTCCGGTGCACACCATAGACATCCTCATCACTGTCCACCCCAGAGATGTCGTCTGCACTCTCCACGTCAGGGAAATCCTTCCTAAGGTCCACCAAAGAGATGTTCTCCTGTGCACCACAGAAATGTTCTCACCACTGTTCACGACAGGGACGTCCAGCCCACTGTCCAAAACAGAGACATACTTCCCACTGTCCACCACAGGGACATCCTTCCCACTGTCCACCACAGTGATGTCCTTCCCACTGTCCACCACAGTGACGTCCTTCCCACTGTCCACCAAAGTGATGTCCTTCCCAAAGTCCACCACAGGGACATTCTTCCAACTGTCTACCAATGGCGATCCTTCACACTGTCCATCACATGGACGTCATCATGACTGTCTACCACAGGGATGTCCTTCTCACTGTCCATCAAAAGGATGTCCTTCCAATTGTTCACCACAAGGACATATTCCAAATTGTCTACCACAGAGACATCCTTCCCCACTCTACCACAGAGATGTAAACCCCACTGTCCACCACAGGGATGTCCTTCCCCTGTCCACCACAGGGATTTCCTCCCCAATCTCCACCAGAGGGATATCATTCCCACTGTTCACCACAAGGAGGTCCTTCCCAATATCAACAATAGGGACTTCCTTCCCACTGTCCACAACATAAATGTTCTTCCCACTGTTCACCACAGTGTGTTTCTCTCTACTGTCCACCACAGAGATGTACATTCCACTGCCACCAAAGAGACATTTTCCTTTGCATCAGAGAATCTTCCTCACCACTGTCCACCACTGTGACGTCCTTTCCATTTTCCACCATGAGGAGGTACTGTCCACTGTCCACCACAGAAACATTCTTTCCACTGTTCAACACAGGGACGTCCTTCCCAATATCCACGATAAGGAGGTCCTCACCACTGTCCAAAACAGGGACGTCCTTTCCAATATTCACAACAGAAACATCCTTATCACTGTCTATCACAGGGATGTCTTTACCACTGTCCATCACAGAGAGGTCCTTCCTGCTGTCCACCACAGTTACATCCTTCACACTGTCCAACACAGTAACGTCCTCTCAGTTGTCCAATACAAAAACGTCCTCCACACTGTCCACCACAGGGACGTCCTACTTACTGTCCACCACAGGGAAAACCTCTCTACTGTCTACAACAGGGACGTCCTTCCCATTGTCCACGACATGGACATCCTTTTGCTGTCCACAAAAAGGACTTCCTTTGCACTGTTTACCACAGGGATGTCTTCCTAACTGTCCACGACACAAATCTGTTCCCAAATGTCCACTGCAGAAACATCCATCCCACTGTACAAAACAGGGACATACTACCCATTGTCCTCCAAAAGGACATTGATCCCACAGTCCACAACAGAAAGGTCATATGCACTATCCACCACAGAGACATCCTCCCAACTGTCCACCTCAAGGTATTCCTCCCTCACAGTCCACCACAAGGACGTCCTTCCAACTGTCCATCAAGGGGACATCCTTCCCACTGTCCACAACACAGACATCTTCCCCACTGTCCACCACAGGGATGTCCTTACCACTGTCCACCACAGGGACGTCCTACCCCACAGTCCAACAGAGTGTGGTCCTCCCCACTGTCCACCACAAGGACATCCTCCTGTGCACAAATGGGATGTGCTCACCACTGTGCACCACTGGGACATACTTTGCATTGTCTACCACAGGGATATCATTCCCACTGTCCACAACATGAGGTCCTTTCTGCTGTCCACCACAGGGGCATCCTTACCACTGTCCACCACTGGGATGTCCTAACCACTGTCCACCAGATGGACATCTTCCCCAATGTGCACAAAAGGGACATCCATTTAATATCCACAACAGGGATGTCCTTCCCACTGTCCACCAAGAGAGGTCCTACCTGCTCTCCACCACAGGGACTCTCTGCACACTTTCCACCATAGAACGTCATTTCCACTGTCCACCACAGGTACAGACTCTCCAGTGTCCACCATAGGGACGTTCTTTCCATTGTTCTCCACAAATAGGTCCTTTCCACTGTGACCACAGGGACATTCTTCCCACTGTCCACTACAGAGATGTCCTCCCCACTGTGCACCACAAGGATGTCCTCCCCACTTTAAACAAAAGTGTCCTCCCCACTGTCCACCACAGAGACATCTTACCCATGTCCACCACAGGTAGGTCCCCCCACTGTCCACCATAAGAACATATTCCCTTGTCCACAACATGGACATCCTTACACTGTCCACAAAAAGGACATTATTCCCACAGTTTAACACAGTGATGTCCTCCCCACTGTCCACTACAGGGATGTTCTACACACTATCCACCACAGTGAGGTCCACCCAACTGTCCACCACAGGGATTTCCTCCCAAATGTCCATCAGAGAGAGGTCCTCCCCACTGTCCACCACAGGAATGTCCTCCTGTATACCACAAGGACATCCATAAAACTGTCCACCACAAGGTCATCTTCAGCAATGTACAGCACATTGTGATGTCCTTTCCACTGTTCACAACAGGGACATCCTTCTGTGCACAACAGGGACATCCTGACCAATGTGTACCACAGGGACTTCCTTTCCACTGTCCACTACAGGGACATCCTCCCCCATGTTCACTACAGAGTGGACCACCCCACAGTCCATCACATGGACGTCTTTCCCATGGTCCACCAAAGGGACATCCTCCTCACTTTGCACCAAAGGGACATCCTCCTATGCATAACAGGGATGTTCTCACAACTGCACCACAGGAATATTCTTTCCACTGTCCACTACAGAGAAGTCCTTCGTACTGTAGACTACAAAGATGCCCTCCCTGCTGTCCACCACAGGGACATTCTTCCCACTATCTACCACAGAAACGTCCTCCCCACTGTCCACCAAAGGGATGTCCTCCCCACATACCGCCACAGAGACGTCCATCCCACTGTCCACAACAGAAATATCCTCCCCAATGTCCACCACAGGGAAGTCTTCCCAACTCTCCACCACTGGGACGTTCTTTCCATGGTCCATCAAACAGATGTCCTTCCCACTGTCCTCCACAGGGATATACTCCTCTGTACTACAATGACATACTTACCACTGTCCACAACATGGTTGTTCTCAACAATATGCACTACTGGGAAATCCTCACTGCTGTCCACCACACGAATATACTCGGCACTATATATCACAGGGACATCATACCTACTGTCCACCACAGGGAGGTCCTCCCATCTGTCCACCACAGGGACATCCTTCTGCCTCTCCACCACAGTGATGTCCTCTCTACTGTCTTCCAAAGGGATGTCCTTCCCACTGTCAACCACAAGGACATCACTACAACGGTCCACCACAGGGACGTCTGCTTTTCTGTCCACCACAGGGATGTCCTTCCCACTGTACACCACAGGAACATCCTCCTGTGCACAACAGGGATGTTCTTACCACTGTCCACCCCAGAGATGTCTTCTGCACTCCCCACTACAAGGACATCCTTCTCACTGTCTACTAAAGAGACAATCTCTTGTGCACCACATGAGCATTTTCCTTATTGTCCACAAGGCTGTCATCTACACAATCCACCACAGTGAAATTCTCTCAACTCTCCAACACAGGGACATCCTCCCAACTGTCCACAACACGGATGTCCTTCCAACTACCAAATACAGAGATGTCCTTCTCACTGTAAACAACAGGGACATCCTCCCCACTGTGCACCACAGGGACATCCTCCTGTCCACCACAGGGACATCATTCCCTCTGTCCACCTCAGTGATATCCTCCACTCAGACCATAACAGGGATGTCATTCCCACTTTCCACCACAGGGACATCCACTCCACTTTCCACAAAAGGGTCATCCTTCCCACTGTCCACCAAAAGGTCTTTCCCAATGTCCACAACAGGGATGACCTTCCCACAGTCCACACCATGTATGTGCTTTAAATGTCCACCAAATGGACTTCCTTCCCAGTGCCCACCACAGGGAAGTCTTCTCTACTGTCCACTACAAGGATGTCCTTTCCACTGTCCACAACAGGCATGTCCTTCCCACTGTCCACCAAAGGAACATCCATCCCACTGTCCACAACACAGACATCTTCCCCACTATCCATCACATGGACGTCCTTCCCACTGTCCACCGCATGGATGTCCTACCCCACAGTCCAAAAGAGTGTGGTTCTCCCCACCGCCCACCACAGGGACATCCTACTGTGCACAAGAGGGATGTCCTCACCACTGTGCACCACAGGGACATACTTTGCCTTGTCCACCACAGGGAAGAAATTCCCACTGTCCACCAAAGTGAGGTCCTCACTGCTGTCCACAACAGGGGCATCCTTACCACTGTCCACCACAAGGATGTCCTCCCCACTTACCAAACAGGGATGTCCTCCCCACTGTCCACCACAGGGACATCCTACCCATGTCCACCACAGGAAGGTCTTCCACACTCTCCAACATATGGACATCCTTCTGACTATGCACCACAAGGATGTTCTCCATTGCACCACAGTAACATCCTCCCCACTGTCCACCACAGTGAAATCCTACCCACTGTACACCACAGGGATGTCCTCCCCACTGTCTACAACAGGGATGTCCTTCCCACAATTCAAAACAGAGAGGTCCTCCCAGCTGTCCTCCACAGGGACCTCCTTCCCTCTGTCCACCTCAGTGATATCCTCCCCTCAGAAAAGAACAGGGATGTCCTTCCCACTTTCCACCACAGGGACATCCTTCCAACTGTCCACAAGAGGGTCATCCTTCCCACTCTCCACCAGAAAGTCTTTCCCAATGTCCACAAAAGGGACGTCCTTCTAACAGTCCACACCATATATGTCCTTCAAATGTCCAACACAGGGACCTCCTTTGCACTGTCCACCACAGGGAAGTGCTCTCTACTGTCCACCACAGGGATGTCCTTTCCACTTTTCACCACAGGGTTTTCCTCCACAATGTCCACAATAGGCATGTCCTTTTCACTCACCACCACAGGGACCTCCTTCCCACTTTCCACCACAGGGAAATTCTCTCTACTGTCCAACACATGGTTGTCTTTTCCACTGTCCACCGCTGGGATGTCCACTGCACTGTCCACAACAGGCATGTCCTTCCCACTCTCCAACACAGAAAGGTACAACCTGCTGACCACAACAGGAACTGACTTCCTAATGTCCAGCTCAATGATGTCCTTTCCTCTGTCCACCACAGGGACATCCTTCCCACTGTCCACCACATAGTGGTCCTCCCCACTGTCAACCAGAGGGACAGGCTTGCCACTGTAGAACACATGGACATTCTTCCCAAAGTCCACAACATATACATCCTTCCCATGATCCACAACATAAATGTCCTTCCCACTCTCCACAACAGGGACCTTCTTCCCACAGTTCACCACAGTGAGTTCCTCCCTATTATCCACCACAAGGATGTCAATAGCACTGTCCACCAAAGTGACAACCTCCCCACTCTCCACCACAGGGACTTCCTTCCCACTGTTCACTATAAGGAGGTCTTTCCCAATGTCCACCAAAGGAACCTCCTTCTCACTGTCCACCATAGGGAAGTCTCCACTACTGTCCACCACAGGTTTGGCATTTCCAGTGTCCACCAAAGGGACGTCCTCCGCACTGTCCCCAATAGGCATGTCCTTCCCACTCTCCACCACAGAAAGGTTCACCCTGCTGTCCACAAAAGGAACATACTTCCCAATGTCCACTAAATGATGTCCTCTCCTATGTGCACCAAAGAGACATTTATTTATTTAAATAAAATATCTTAAAAAAGCACAAGAAGTTAAGTGTAAAAAAAAGATTCAGCTGTATAGCATTTTCTTAGTGATTGATGGGGGAGGGGCCAGCCCATTGTGGGCGGTGCTATTCTCAGAGCTGGTGGTCCTGGGTTCTGCAAGAAAGCAGGCTGATCAAGCTATGGGGAACAAGCCAGTAAGCAGCACCCCCCATGGCCTCTGCTTCATCTCCTGCTTCCAGGATCCTGCTCTGTTTGAATTCCTGTTCTGATTTCTTTCAGTGATGAACAGTGACATGGAAATGTAAGTCAAATAAATACTTTCTTCCCCAAGTTGTTTTTTGGTCATGGTGTTTCATTGCAGTAATAGAAACCCTGACTAAGACACGTTGGTACCAGGGAGCAGGGTATTGCTGTGACAGACTTGACTTTGTTATTTTTGAGAGGATTATGGAAGGACTTTGGAACGTTGGGCTAGAAAAGCATTCGGATGTTCAAAACTTGTTTAGCTGTTCTATGAAGGCTTGGAAGATAAGAATTTGAGGGCTATGCAAAAGATGGAGGCCTGGTTTGTGAATTTCAGATGAAAGATTAGAGACCATTTGTTACTTAGAATTCAAATTCTGTGGTTCTGGTCAGCTAGGGCTGAAGAAGAATCAGCTGTGATTAACAAGATACCAGAACTACTAAAGTGAAACCTTTGATTTTTTTTTCTGGGAAACTTGATGCTGACCAACTGGAGCCAAGAAATTAGAAGTGATTAGAAGAGACCAGCATCATGGAGGTGAAATCTGGGAAGTGTTTCCTGAGAGCACACAGAAGTTGTGTTTCAGAACAGGCTGAGGTTGTATCGTGGGCTGGCAGCTGAACTTAGTAGTGTAAGAGTGACCCAGGTAGTACTGGTTTTGAGGGTACAAAGGGGTCATGGAGAGCAGCTGAGACTTGGCACTGTGAGAGCCTAGGAGAAGCGATTGGTGAAGGTGCAGCCTCAGTGGAAGTTGAAAACCCGGGACTGAAGGAGTCATGCAGAGAAGATGAGGCTTTGCACCCACCAGGAAGAGAGCCTATGAGAGGCTATTGGTGAATGTGCAGCCCAGATGCAGCAGAAGATTGGAGAAGCCAATAGAACAGGATGACCATTGACAACAGCAGTAGTGGTAGGGTGGAGCCTACTAGATCTTAGTAGTTGTGTGTGTTTCAGAGGATGGGGCTCAAGTCCCTTGGAGAAACCCAGAAAATCATGAGTAAATCCCATACATTGGATGTTGAGTTATTTATATTGTTGGAGTTTAGTTTTGCTTTCTTCAGATTATGACTATGCCTTGGTGCTTCCCTATTGAAGTAAGAAAATATTTAACTTATTTTTTACTTTATTGGAGCCCACAGTTGACTGAGGTTTTTTAAAAGAGATTTTTAAGTTTTTAAAAGACACCTTGGATTTTTTTTTCGAGACAGGGTTTCTCTATGTAGCCCTGGCTGTCCTGGAACTCACTCTGTAGACCAGGCTGGTCTTGAACTCAGAAATCCGCCTGCCTCTGCCTCCCTAGTGCTGGGATTAAAGGCGTGTGCCACCACTGCCAGGGGACACCTTGGATTTTTTAGAGACAAATTTTAAGGTGTTTCAATTTGTAAAGATGGTGGGAATTTTAAAGTTTGCAAAATGTTTTATGTTGTGACGTTAATGTTAATGTGTGACCTTAGGGATGGATAAGAAAGGACAGGTTATAAACTAACAACAATATGTTCATGTGTCAAGTTAACAAGGGGTCAGTTGTGTTGGATAGTTTTATGTCAACTTGACACAAGCTAGAGCCACCTGAAAGGAGGGAACCTCAATTAAGAAGATGCCTCTATAAGATGCAGTTGTAGGACTTTTTCTCCATAAATGATTAATGGGAGGGCCCAGCTCATTGTGGGCAGTGCCATCCCTGGCTTTCTGATCCTGGGTTCTACAAGAATGCACGCTGAACAAAGCCACAGGGAGCAAGCCAGTAAGCAGCACCCCTCCATGGCCTCTGCATCAGCTCCTGCCTCCAGGTTCCTGCCTTGTGTGAGTTCCTGTCCTGACTTTTTTTGGTGATAGACTAGGGATGTGGAAGTGTAAGCCACATAAATCCTTTTTTTCCTCTTAACTTGACTTTTTTGGTCATGATGTTTCTTTGAAGCAATAAAACCCCCAAGACTGACCAAAAGCAACTTGAAGAGGAAAGGGTTAATTCCTACTTACAGCTTATGATCCATCACCCAGGTGGATCAGGACAAAAAACCTGGAGGCAGGCATTGAGGCAGAGGCCACAGAGGTATGATGCTCACTGGCATGATTCTCATGGTTTGCTTTCTACTACATCCTGAGGTCTGGACCCTCCCACAGCAATCACGAACCAAGAAAGTACACCAGGTGCTTGTCCGAAGGCCATCCTGACAGGGATATTTTCACTGCCTGCATAGTTTTCTAAAATCTCTACTTCTCTGCAGCCTTCCTCCTGTTACAGCTGCGACCTTAAAGGATGGCTTTCTTCTGGAAACACTCTTTTTGTTCTTAGAACACTGTTTTCAGGTATTAATGGACAAACAACATTGAGAATAGACCCTGGGCAGTCAGCCCAGTTCATTTACCACCTAAGTAATTCAGTCCTGCCCACTTGCCTTGTAGTGTGTGGGATTCAGATTTGTGCATGAGCAATATGATAAACCATTGCACGCCACCAGTCTTTGGGGATGCTGGAAAATAGTTCAAACTGAGAATACTCACCTCCGTTAAATTCTGAGCTTGTTTAGAGCATGAAGTTAATTTCTGGCTGTTGGGTATCTACAGCTCAAACTTAACACTCTCGTAGCAGGATCTAGACCTGGGGCTACCCTTGCAGTGCCAACAAGTTGCTGTCCTATGTGTCCCCGTTCTGAGTAACTACCTCTTCATTCTCCAGTGACAGTCTCAGATGGTTTCCCTGTCACCAAAACCTCATGATAAAACTGTGTCTTCATCGGTTGCTTCCCTTCCCATGTCCCTGATTTTTGAATGAATCCCAGTTGGACTGGCACACCGAGGCTGGTTTCTTGGCAGCTCTTGGCCTGGTTCCCTCCCTTGAGACAATGCTCTCTCCCACCTTCCTGGATGGTGCTTCTTTGGTTCCTTCTTTTGACATTCCTTCTGTTGTTTTTAAACCTTTAAAGTTTGGAATTATCAAGAGCTTGGCCCCTTTTCCTTTTCTTTGTCTCTCACCCCTGAAATTAGTTTATCTAGTCATGAATACTGTAGTGGCTTAGGCTGTGTTTTAGGTTTAAATTGCTGGGCTTATGAGAGCTACGAAACAAAATGCCTTTAACTTGGAAGCCCCTCTTTTCCAAGGACAGATAACTTCCTAGAATGTTGTTCATGTAAGATAGCATGCCAACAAACCATGTGGTTTTACTTCTGTTAACGAGTGTGGTTACCCCAGTGGTAGAGGATGCATGCTCGATTCCTATATAACTCAGACATTTTGGCTACACTAGTCTCTTGGTCTATGATGTCTCTCTTGCTCTCCCTCCTTCTTTCTCCTCTCATGGTTAGCTTTAGTCAGGCCATGCTCTGCCTGGACTCTGCCCTCTGCCTGCTTTCTCCCTTATAGCTACAATACAGATCTCCACACTTGACTAATGATCACGTCCTCCCTCTTTGGTTTCACTTTTCCCATTCAATTTCCATTTAAAAAAAGATGTTTCTAATTGTGTGTGTGTGTGTATGTGTGTGTGTGTGCGCGCGCGGGCGTGTGCCGTGCCTCCAGAGGACAGAAGAGGACATAGAATTCTCTGGAACTGGAATTAGATGAGACTGTTAGCTACCTGATATGGATGTGTGCTGGTGAAAGAGTTAAAAAATTTTAAACCTTCGACAGATGGAGTCAAAAGTGCAGATCAGCTTGTTCTGCACTCTGGGTCCTAGGAAACTAGCTATCCACAAGACAAAATAGATAAGCTAAGAGTTCAGAGCTGGGAGTTCAGGACAGCGTGACCAAGCGCTATGGGTACCAGGAACTAAAAACTAACCATAAGATAGACTAAATAGTGTTTAAGCTGAGAGTTCAAGTCAGTGTGCCTGTGCATCCTGGATACCAGGAACATGACTATAGGCTCTTAGATAATAGCCTGTTCCTTGCACCCTGTCACAAACTGAATAATGGGCTGGGACTTTCCACAGGTGCTCTCCAATATCCCTCCCTTACTCCCCCTGGGTTGTGGTCCCCCCATAAATTGTGGTTTTGGGCTTTAAATTCTGTCTCCAAAGCCCCAGGGTCGGACCCCACTGCCCCTGCATGGGTCATGGGTCTTGACCTCAGTATACTGATTAAAATATGCCTCTTGCTGATTACATCAAGTTTGGTGTCTTGCAGTTAATGGGTGGCCGAGAATTCCTGAGGCTTGAGTGAGGTCCTACATTTGTGGGGGCCTTACACTGGGACCTAAGCTCTAGTCCTCTGTGAGTCCACTGAGCCATCTCTTCAGCCTCTTAATGTTCTGCTTAACAATTACCTCACCAACTAAGTGTAAATGCTACAATCCCACCAACTAGGATGGCGTCTGCTGTACCACAAGCATTTATTTTAAACTAGCTGAGCAAACGGAGGAAGAGAAGAACAGATAGGGTGCATAACTTGGAGCATTAAATGTGTCCTGTGAACAGATTCTCTCTAGTAAACATGGAGCAGGTTTTTCTTACTTGCGTGGTGGATGTTCATTTCTCTCTTCCCTGTTAAAGGGGATTCTGCATGATTCGGTCTGGGTTCTTTTCCTAAAGACTGGGGGGGGGGGGAGGGAGGGTCCCTGATCCCTAGAGGAAGTAGATGAGGTGAGGGGGTGAGGGTTGGAGGTGGAAGGGCAGATTAAGACAGTGGCAGTCGAGTGTGTGTGTGTGTGTGTGTGTGTGTGTTTGTGTGTGTGTGTGTGCCTGTGTGGTAAATGGTTGCTGCCTAGTAATAGGCTGGCGAGCGTTGGCTGGCTCAGGTCATTTCAGATGTTTTCTGAGGATGAATTTCCAAAAGCGAATCACCTGGCCAAATGCTCTAGACATTTTTAAAGCCCAAAGTGCTTTTTAAGAGAAGTCACACCATTTAGCCTTTTTTTCAAGTCTAGAAGCATAAAGTGGTCATATGTTATTCCATTATGGTCATATGTTATTCCACTCCAGTGACTGATATCAGTAACAGCCTTTTTATTAAATTAATTATCATTTACATTTATGGGGTAGAATGTAACGTTCTGTAATGTTTTGATATGTTTATACAATGAAAAATTATGAAATCAAATTCATCAACTTATTGCATCTCTTAATTGACTTATTTTGTTGTGATACATCTCAGATTTACTCCTAGCAAATTTGAAATATATGATACACCATGTTACCCAGCAGATCTCAAAAGCATATTCCTGCTACCCAAAACTTTTTTTCCTTTTCTGATATTTGGTCTCATTATGTAGTCTTGGCTGGCTTGGAACTCACTATGCTAGACACACTAGGCTGGCAATACTCCTACCTCTGAAATTTCAACATCTCTCATAAGTGAAACTCTCTATCACTTGACCAGCATTTCCTCCTTGGCTACACCAACACCCCAGCTACCCACAGTACCCTCCATTATTCATCATTACACTCTGTTTCTGATAGTACTTTATGGATGCCACAAATGAGAGAGTATACATAAGTATCTGTCTGTCTGTGGCTCTCTTATTTCAGTTAGCACAGTATCTTCAATGCTTATCTATGTTACTGTAGACAGCAGGTGTTCCTTCCTATGGCAGAACAATATTCTATTGTGTGCTTGTACCATGCTTGTCTATTGATAGATGCTTAGCTTGATTTTGTAGAGTGACTTTTAGTGAATGATGCTGAAGTGGACACTGGAATACAGATCTCTCTTCATCCCTCCTTTGGATAAATGCCCAGAAGTGGGATTTCTGGGTCATCTGGTAGTTCTGTTTTTTGTTTTTTAAGGAGCCCCTTTGCTACTCTCCAGAATGCTGCACTAATTTACATTCCCAGCAACAGCATACAGATGTTCCCTTTTCTGCATATTCTCACAACACTTGCCTTTGTTTTCCAATAGTCATGCTAACAACAAGCACGAGGCAATTCCTCACTGTGATTCAAACCACGATTCCCTGGTGGTTACTAATGTTGCAGTTTTTCTTCATCTCTTGGTCAAGTATTTGTTTATCTGCTTTTCGGAAATACCTATACAAGTCTGTGGCCTTTTTCTACTAGAAAAAATAGATATTGTTGCCCTGCTAATTAAGTTCAAAGTCTACCATTGTGCAGACAGCCTTCTGAGCTTGGCACAATATGGAAGAATCCCTTCACTGGCAGGACTTCTCTGACCTTGTCTGAGGAGTTCAAAAACCCGCACACACCTCTACCTGAAGTATATCACCATAGCCTTGTTTAAGATTACAGGTTCAATTTGTTTTCTATGGATAAGAACGGTTCAGCTAGCACATGAGATTCCTGAAGTCCTTCTCCGTGCTAATGAGACATTTCAGTATTGTAAACCTTCAGCCAATGACCTTTGCCCATTCTGGATATTCTGACCCCTGTTTCCAAAATTGTATGAGATGAGCCTTGGATGATCCCAACTAAAGTTGATCTGCCTCCCCACAGCTGGTCCCGGTGTCACTATTTACTGTGCTTACTAACAAGGCTTCTGAACACACACACACACATACATATCTCTGTCCCCTTTGCCTTCAAGGACCAATATCGGCCGACAATCCCCGGGGACAGGGAGGGTCGCAGGGCATGACCATTTCAATTCTGATTTTGAATACACATAATTTAAAATATTAAATCCAGGGATAGTGGCACATGCCTTTAATACAAGCATTTAAGAGGCAGAGGAACACTGTGAGTTCAAAGCCACCTAGTCTATGTACTAAGTTCTAGAATAGCAAAGACTACATAGAGAGACCCTGACTCAAAAATAGGTAGGTAGGTAGGTAGGTAGGTAGGTAGGTAAATAGATAGATGTCAAAAAATAAAATAGGAGGCTGGAGAGGTAGCTCAGCAGTTAAAAGCACTGTCTCCTCTTTCAGAGGTCCTGAGTTCAAATCCCAGCAAACCCCACGGTGACTTAAAAACATTTGTAATGAGGTCTCTTCTGGCATGCAGGTGTACATGCAGTCATGCAGATAGAGCACTCATATACATTAAATAAATAAAAATAAATCTCAAAAAATCATAAAATACATAATAGTTATTTCTAATTATATAAAAAACAAACCTCCTCTTATGTCAATCCCTTCTCATCCCTTTATCTTCTGCATGTAGTCTGAAGGCGGGTCACAGCTCACTCTTGGGCCACCCACTACCAAATGCCCATAGATACTGTCCTTAAACCATCATCATGTTCAGCAACTCTCTTCCCTTTTCTCTGTATCTGTCTCTGTGGATCTCTCTCTCTCTCTCTCTCCTGCCTTCTATTACCCCCATGCACATGTGCAGAGTAACGGTGGGGGTGGGGTGTTCTACTTTGCTCTCTGTTGTAGTGCGTGATAAGTCATTGTGAACAAAAGCAACTTGGAGAGGAAAAGGATTTATTTCATCTTCTAAATGACAGTCCATCACCAAAGGAAGCCATGGGAGGAACACACACAGGAACACGGAGGCAGGAACTGAACCGAGTACCTCGGAGGAGTGAGCTCACCTCCTGGCTCACATTCACATACCTTTCTTTCACAACCTAAGACCTCCTGCCAAGGGGTGGCACTGTCCACAGGGGACTAGGCCATCCTCTGTCAGTTAACAATCAAGAAAGTGCCCCACAGATAAGCCCACAGGCCATTAATAGAGGCAATTTCTCAGCTGAGGTTCCCTCTTCCCAGGTGTCTCTGGTTTGTGTCAACTTGGTGAAAGCTAATATCAGTGTGTGCAGCTGGGTGTGAGCCACTACCCACACACAGGCATTCGGGCTAAAGGTAATTAGAACTGAAAATCCATTTTCTCCGTTGTATGGGTCACACTGACTTTTTCATGTCTATCCTCCAGGACAGCTGTATTTGAAAAGCAGCCATGCTTTATCCCTTCGCTCACAAATGACTCAACACACACCATCCTCAAGTCTGCAAGACCTTTCTCTAGAGAACAGTCCTTTCCACACCAACTGGTCTAGGCACTAAACCTCAAGAGGTAAGGAAGAAAGCAGGAGCCGTGATGGTCACAGCTCAGCTCCATGTCCCGGGGAGGACCCTGAGACTCGGCTCTGACCACAGCTTGAGAGTCCGTGCTTCTGCTGTAACTAGAAAGACAGGGGTGTACAAAATGTCAGTGAGATGTCATTTAAAAAAACCCAAATGCTCATTATAAAGTGTTCAGGAAACTCTTTGACTAGGCAGAGGACTAAACACGACCTGAAATCATTCTGCTCCTCACTGCTCACTGGGATCTTGGTGACTGTCACTGCTCACTGGGATCTTGGTGACTTTCACTTCTCACTAGGATCTTGGTGACTGTCATTGCTCACTGGAATCTTGGTGACTGTGCCATGAACAGCATCCTTCCTTGCACATAGGCACACAGCTGTGTAACCAGACTGTGGGGGAATGTTCTATATATGTGATGCTCTATGTTGTTTTATCACGAGCCATTTTATGATGTCTCTCTATTCATCCCCATGTTTCCTTGTGAGTTTTCACCATTGGTGTACCTCGAAGATCTTCAGCTCCTCATTTTTCCCTCATGCACACTCATTCTTTATATGCTTTGTGTTTCTTGGTTTGAATTTTCAACAGAAAAAAAGAAATCTAATATCCCACTACTGATGGATCTCATCCACACTAAATGGTAAAGGACGTCTAAGTCTGACTGACCCCTGACCCCCGACCGCTGACCCCTGACCCTGAACTGTGGAGGGGCAGCTGAGTGCCGAGAGCAGGAGAAGCTTCACAAACAGTTCTCCATGTTAAGTGGTTCCACACAGTGGTGAAGGGCACTGAGCCAGATGAGTCTGAGTCCTGCACCCACCACTTTTCTATCTTGAGCTGGTCAACTAGCCTTTAGTTGTATAAAAATCATTGATCCTATTAGTACTTCATTTACATGGTCATATCCAAACTGCAGGGCCATTGTACAAATCAGAACATCAGTGTAAAAGGCTGAGAACAATGTTTGACCCATTGTAAATACCAAGTAAATCAGCTAATAGTGTTATTGCTATTTCTTTTCTGTTATTCCTATCTGAGGAGTTAAATCCATGATCATGAAAACTCCCACTCAACGGGTCTTTTTCCACAAGGCTCTTGGCTCCTTTGTAAAGTGAGAAGCATTTGTTTAGGTTTTAGGAAAGTGTGACTTCCCAACACCTGAGACGCTTCTCTATCTGCAGTGGTTTTAGGTGAAACAAGCTGATTTCCATGGCTCCTACCAAACCTCTGTAATGACTGAGCGTTTGTTAAACAAAGCAGCAAGTGTAGCTATCCCTGTCCTTCAGGGCCGTTGGCATTGTAGGAGAAATGACATAGAAATGTTACTCAGTTGTTATAGATACTTCAGTTGTTCTGAAGTTGTATGATACTTCAGACACCCTCAGCACAATCCCTCCACAGATTGGAACTTAATTCTGAAAATTAAGGATTACTGTTGCTAACAATGTCACAAAGATTGCATTAGGGATTAAACTGCTCTTCCTGAGTTCCTGAGTTCAATTCCCATGGTGGCTCACAACCATCTGTAATGGGATTCAATGCCCTCTTCTGATGTGTCTAAAGACAGCTACAGTGTACTCACATATATTAAAGAAATAAATAATTCTTTTTGAAAAAGAGTTGTTGAGGGAGTTTTTTTTTGTAATTTTAATAATTAAAATATACATCATTTACCCCTTCAGCTCCTCACTCCAAGTCCTACCATGCTCTGTCTCAAACCTCATCCTCAGTCTCTTTTCTTAATTATTATTGTTGCATGCATATATAAATACATAAGTTCTAAATTAATAAATAAATTCCTTTTAAGGTAATTTTTGCTGCAGTTACAACTAAGCAAAGTCACGGTGACTTTTAAGATGAAAATTTACTTTCTCCACATTAAAAAATGACAAGGGTTCCTTATCCATCATCCAAGTCCCTTGAGAGCGCGGCTCGACACAACCCTGTCTCAACAAATGTCGATGCTTACAACAGGTAAAAATAAAATAAAGATAGAGGATTCGACCAGCCTCATTTCTGGACGGTCCTGCCTGACAAAGATTTGCTTTCTGCTTCTCTCTGAGCAAAGAAAGCAATAGGACAAAAGACGGATGGACCGTGCCGGAGTTCTGCAGAATAAGCCCATCTAAGCCTCCCACTTGTAGGAAAAAAAAAAAAAAATATCTACACCGTGGCTCAGTTGTGCAAAGAAAAAGGAAAAAAAAACCAGCTTCCTTTCTTCTCTGAAACTGATTTTTATCCCCCTCTGGAGCCCAATTCCAAATAGTAGAAAACTGAAAATCCCTGCTCAGGATTTCCCTAAAGTCCTGTATTATCTCTGCTATCCATTCCTCCTAGGGACTCAACCACCGTGGGCTGTCTGTTGCCCGAGGATTTGGTACCAGAGGTTGCCCTTCTCCACCTCCCTCTGCCTTTCTGCCAGCAGGGGGCGTCGCTGCTCCACAGTCCAGCACAGTCTGCCCTCCTGAAGCGGCTTCCGTGATTTTAAAGAAAGCTTTGAGGGTTGGGGAAAATCTCCTTTCCCACAAAGCTCAGCTTCCAATGACTTCTTCACTGTTGTGTTAGCAAATCTGTGTAAAGGTTATGTATGAATCAGACAGTCCCAGATCAGCCATGTGAGAGCACCAAGCCCTTTCTGTTTCGTAGCTGAGCATGCTTCCCTTTTGACAGCTTTCTCAGCCACCCAGCAGCAGGAAAACAAAGTCTGGACCAAAGGTTCCAAACTTGACCCAGCCCAAGGGGCTTTGGGGTTTTTGGTTTGGTGTTTGGTTTGGTGTTTGGTTTGGTGTTTGGTTTGGTGTGGGTGTGGGTGTGTGTCTGTGTGTCTGTGTGTCTGTGTGTCTGGGGCTCTGGGGGTCTGGGTATCTGTCTGGGTATCTGGGTGTCTTGGTGTCTGGGTGTCTGGGTCTGGATGTCTGGGTGTCTGGGTGTCTGGTTGTCTGGGTGTCTGGGTGTCTGGATGTCTGGGTGTCTGGGTGTCTGGGTCTGGGTGATTGGGTCTGGGTTTCTGTGTCTGGGTGTCTGTATGTCTGGGTGTCTGTCTGGGTGTCTGGGTGTCTGGGGTCTGGTTGTCTGGGGGTCTGTGTGTCTGTGTGTCTGGGTGTCTGGGTGTTTGGGGGTCTAGGTGTCTGGGGATCTGGGGGTTAGGGTGTCTGTCTGGGTGTCTGGGTGTCTGGATGTCAGTTTATCCGGTCGGTCCGGTCGGTCCGGTCGGTCTGATGCGTCCTGTCCATCCGGTCATTCAGGTTTATCCGTTCCGTCTTGTCTGTCCGGTCATTCCGGCTTATCTGGTCCATCCGGTCCATCCAGTCGGTCCAGTCAGTCCGGTCCATCTGGTCATTCCAGTTTATCTGGTCCATCCTGTCCATCCGGTCATTCCGGTTTATCCGGTCCGTCCGGTATGTCCGGTCGGTCCAGTCGGTCCGGTCGGTCCTGTCGGTCTGGTCGTTCTGGTCCGTCTGGTCCGTCCTGTCCGTCTGGTCATTTCGGTTTATCCGGTCTGTCGTATCCGTCCAGTCATTCCGGTTTATCCGGTCCGTCCTGTCCATCTGGTCATTCCGGTTTATCTGTTGCTTCCGGTTCGTCCGGTCATTCTGGTTTATCCGGTCCGCCCTGTCTGTCCGGTCATTCCAGTTTATCTGGTCCATCTGTTCGGTCCGGTACAACCAGTCGGTCCGTTCCGTCCTGTCTGTCTGGTCCGTCCAGTCATTCCGGTTTATTCGGTCCGTCCAGCTCGTCCGGTCATTCCAGTTTATCAGGTCCGTCCTGTCCGTCTAGTTGGTCCGGTCCATCCGGTCTGTCAGGTCGGTCTGATCCGTCCTGTCCATTCGGTCATTCCAGTTTATCCGGTCTGTCAGGTCTGTGAGGTCGGTCTGGTCCGTCCTGTCCGTCTGGTCATTCCAGTTTATCCAGTCCATCCGGTATGTCTGGTTGGTCCGGTCGGTCTGGTCCATCTGGTCTGTCCTGTCCGTCTGGTCATTTCGGTTTATCTAGTCTGTCCTGTCTGTCCGGTCATTCTGGTTTATCCGGTCCGTTTGGTCCATCCAGTCGGTCCGGTCTGTCCTGTTCATCCAGTCATTCTGGTTTATCCAGCCCGTCCGGTCCGTCCGGTCCATCTGGTCGGTCCGGTCCGTTCTGTACGTCCGGTCATTCCAGTTTATCCGGTCCATCTGGTCCGTCCAGTTGGTCCTGTCCATCCGTTCCATCCGGTTTATCCGGTCCGTCCGGTCTGTCCGGTCGGTCTGATGCGTCCTGTCCATCCGGTCATTCCGGTTTATCCGTTCCATCCTGTCTAATCGGTCATTACGGTTTATCTGGTCCGTTCGGTCCATCCAGTCGGTCCGGTCCATCCGATGATTCCGGTTCATCCGGTCAATCCAGTCTGTCCGGTCATTCCAGTTTATCCGGTCAGTCCTGTCCGTTCGGTTGGTCTGGTCCATCTGGTCTGTCAGGTTGGTCTGATCCGTCCTGTCTGTCCGGTCATTCCGGTTTATCCCGTCCATCCTGTCCATCCAGTCATTATAGTTTATCTGGTCCGTCTGGTCCATCTGGTCCTTCCGGTCCATCCGGTCCATCCGGTCTTTCCATCTGGTCATTCCGGTTTATCTGGTCCATCCTGTCTGTCCAGTCATTCTGGTTTATTCGGTCCATCCTGTCCGTCCGGTCATTCCGGTTAATCCAGTCCGTCCGGTATGTCCGGTATGTCTGGTCGGTCCGGTCGGTCCGATTGGTCCAGTCGGTCCGGTCGGTCCGGTCGGTCTGGTCTGCGCAGTCCGTCCTGTCCATCCGGTCATTCCGGTTTATCCAGTCCGTCTGGTCCATCTGGTCATTCCGGTTTATCCAGCCCGTCCGGTCCATCCGGTCCGTCCGGTTTATCCGGTCCATCCCGTCCGTCCGGTCATTCCGGTTTATCCAGTCCATCTGGTCCGTCCGGTTGGTCCAGTCCATCCGTTCCGTCCGGTTTATCCGGTCTGTCCGGTCTGTCTGGTCAGTCTGATGCGTCCTGTCCATCTGGTCATTCCGGGTTATCCATTCCATCCTGTCAGTCCGGTCATTCCGGTTTATCTGGTCCGTCTGGTCAATCCAGTCATTCTGGTGATCCAGTCCATCTTGTCTGTCCAGTCATTCTGGTTTATCCGGTCCATCCTGTCCGTCTGGTCATTCCGGTTAATTTAGTCCGTCCAGTATGTCTGGTCGGTCTGGTCTGTCCGGTCCGTCCTGTCCGTCTGGTCATTCCGGTTTATCCTGTCCGTCCTGTCCGTCCGGTCATTCCAGTTTATGTGGTCCGTCCGGTCTGTCAGGTCCGTCCGATCGGTCCGGTCCGTCCTGTCCGTCCGGTCATTCCGGTTTATCCAGCCCATCCGGTCCATCCGATCGGTCCAGTCCATCCTGTCTGTCCGGTCCGTCCGGTCATTCCGGTTCATGCGGTCCATCCAGTCTGTCCGGTCATTCCGGTTTATCCGGTCAGTCCTGTCCGTCCGGTTGGTCCGGTTTATCTGGTCCGTCTGGTCCATCTGGTCATTCCAGTTTATCCGGTCCATCTTGTCTGTCCAGTCATTCCGGTTTGTCCGGTCCATCCTGTCTGTCCAGTCATTCCGGTTAATTTAGTCCGTCCGGTATGTCCAGTCGGTCCGGTCGGTCCGGTCGGTCCGGTCGGTCCGGTCGGTCCGGTCGGTCTG
The DNA here is from genome assembly GCF_011762505.2 of Arvicanthis niloticus. NCBI lineage: Eukaryota > Metazoa > Chordata > Mammalia > Rodentia > Muridae > Arvicanthis > Arvicanthis niloticus. The sequence goes on from NC_133430.1 coordinate 45,729,304, forward strand.
TTCTGTCCGGTGCGTCCTGTCCGTCTGGTCATTCTGGTTTATCCGGTCCATCCGGTCCGTCCGGTTGGTTTGGTCAATCTGGTCCATCCGGTTTATCCGGTCAGTCCAGTCTGTCCGGTCGTTCTGATGCGTCCTGTCCATCTGGTCATTCTGGTTTATCCGGTCTGTCTTGTCCATCCGGTTGGTCTGGTCCATCCTGTCCGTCCAGTCATTCTGGTTTATCCGGTCTGTCTAGTCCGTGCGGTATAAACAGTCGGTCCGTTCTGTCCTGTCCGTTCGGTTATTCCGGTTTATCCGGTCCGTCTAGTCCGTCCAGTCAGTCCGGTCCATCCTGACCATCCAGTCATTCCGGTTTATCCAGTCAGTCCTGTCCGTCCGGTCATTCCGGTTTATCCGGTCCGTCTGGTATGTCCGGTCAGTCAGGTCGGTTCAGTCGGTCTGGTCGGTCCAGTCGTTCTGGTCCGTCTGATCCGTCCTGTCCGTCTGGTCATTTCGGTTTATCCGGTCCGTCCTGTCCATCCAGTCATTCTGGTTTATCCGGTCCATCCTGTTGGTCCGGTCATTCCGGTTTATCTGGTCCATCTGGTCCATCTGGTCATTCCAGTTTATCCGGTCCATCTTGTCTGTCCAGTCATTCCGGTTTGTCCGGCCCATCCTGTCCGTCTGGTCATTCCGGTTAATTTAGTCTGTCTGGTATGTCTGGTCGGTCCAGTCGGTCCGGTCGGTCCGGTCGGTCTGGTTGGTCCGGTCGGTCTGGTCTGTCCGGTGCGTCCTGTCCATCTGGTCATTCCGGTTTATCCGGTCTGTCCTGTCCATCCGGTCATTCTGGTTTATCTGGTCCATCCGGTCAGTCCGGTCAGTCCGGTAGGTCCATTCTGTCCTGTCCGTCCGGTCGGTCCGGTCGGTCTGGTCTGTCTGGTCCGTCCTGTCTGTCTGGTCATTCCGGTTTATCCGGTCTGTCTTGTCTGTCTGGTTGGTCCGGTCCGTCCTGTCCGTCCGGTCATTCCGGTTTATCCGGTCCGTCCGGTCCGTGCGGTCCAACCAGTCTGTCTGTTCTGTCCTGTCTGTCTGGTTATCCCGGTTTATCCGGTCCGTCCAGTCTGTCCAGTCGGTCCGGTCTGTCCTGTCCATCCGGTCATTCCAGTTTATCCAGTCCATCCGGTCTGTCCGGTCATTCCGGTTTATCTGGTCCATCCTGTCTGTCCAGTCATTCCGGTTTATCTGGTCCGTCCAGTATGTCCGGTCGGTCCGGTTGGTCCGGTCGTTCTAACACGATAGCTAAGATCCAAACTGGGATTAGATACCCCACTATGCTTAGCCCTAAACCTAAATAATTCAATAACAAAAATATTTGCCAGAGAACTACTAGCCATAGCTTAAAACTCAAAGGACTTGGCGGTACTTTATATCCATCTAGAGGAGCCTGTTCTATAATCAATAAACCCCGCTATAACCGGACACCCATCCCTTGCTAATTCAGCCTATATACTGCCATCTTCAGCAAACCCTAAAAAGGTACTAAAGTAAGCACAAGAACAAACATAAAAACGTTAGGTCAAGGTGTAGCCAATGAGATGGAAAGTAATGGGCTACATTTTCTTTTAAAAGAACATCACGAAACCCTTTATGAAACTAAAGGATAAAGGCGGATTTAGCAGTAAATTAAGAACAGAGAGCTTAATTGAATAGAGCAATGAAGTACGTACACACCGCCCGTCACCCTCCTCAAACTAAATTTAACTTAAATATACATAATTTCCAACATCTAGTTTACTAGAGGAGATAAGTCGTAACAAGGTAAGCATACTGGAAAGTGTGCTTGGAATAACCATAGTGTAGCTTACCATAAAGCATCTGGCCTACACCCAGAAGAATCCACAATACATGGACACTTTGAACTAATTCTAGCTCTACAAACCCACTAACTTAACTAATTACAAACACAAACTAAACCATTTATCCTAAACAAAAGTATTGGAGAAAGAAATTATTAATGGAAGCTATAGAACCAGTACCGCAAGGGAAAGATGAAAGATTGATTAAAAGTAATAATAAGCAAAGATCAAACCTTGTACCTTTTGCATAATGAATTAACTAGAAAAATTCTAACTAAATGAATTAAAGCTAGAAACCCCGAAACCAAACGAGCTACCTAAAAACAATTTTAAGAATCAACCCTTCTATGTAGCAAAATAGTGGGAAGATTTTTAGGTAGAGGTGAAAAGCCTAACGAGCTTGGTGATAGCTGGTTACCCAAAAAATGAATTTCAGTTCAGCTTTAAACTTACCACAAAGAACATAAAATCCAACTGTAAGCTTAAATCATAGCCAAAAGAGGGACAAAAGAGGAAAGGAAAAAACCTTATGTAGAGAATAAATATTCACTAACTTAACCATTGTAGGCTTAGAAGCAGCCATCAATAAAGAAAGCGTTCAAGCTCAACATTAAAAACAATTAATCTAATAAATTAAAATAAATTCCTACATCAAAAATTGGGTTAATCTATAGTATTATAGATGAGATGCTGTTAATATGAGTAACAAGAATAATAATTCTCCAAGCATAAGTGTATAACAACTCAGATAACCATTGTTAGTTATAGGATCATAGATAATAAACCTCCAATTAAACATCTAAATTTCAACTGTTAATCCAACACAGGTATGCTTTAAGGAAAGATTAAAAGGAATAAAAGGAACTTGGCAAATACGAATCCCGCCTGTTTACCAAAAACATCACCTCTAGCATGATAAGTATTAGAGGCACTGCCTGCCCAGTGACTAAAGTTAAATGGCTGCGGTATCCTGACGGTGCAAAGGTAGCATAATCACTTGTTCCTTAATTAGGGACTAGCATGAATGGCTAAACGAGGGTTCAACTGTCTCTTATTCCCAATCAGTGAAATTGACCTTCCAGTGAAGAGGCTGGAATAACAAAATAAGATGAGAAGACCCTATGGAGCTTAAATTAACTAGCTTAATTATTATAATATAACCTGATGGACCAAAATACAAAAAAAAAAAAAAAAGCCAGTAATTTTGGTTGGGGTGACCTCGGAGAATAAAAAATCCTCCGAATGATTTTAGCATAGACCAACAAGTCAAAGCAATATCACAAATCTTATTGACCCAAATCTATTTTGATCAACGGACCAAGTTACCCTAGGGATAACAGCGCAATCCTATTTAAGAGTTCATATCAACAATTAGGGTTTACGACCTCGATGTTGGATCAGGACATCCCAATGGTGCAGAAGCTATTAATGGTTCGTTTGTTCAACGATTAAAGTCCTACGTGATCTGAGTTCAGACCGGAGCAATCCAGGTCGGTTTCTATCTATTAACAATTTTTCCCAGTACGAAAGGACAAGAAAAATAGAGCCTCCTTAACAAAAGTGCTCTTAACCTAATTTATGAATAAAATCTTAATATAATAGATATGTTCAATTATACTATACCTAGAAAAGGTTATTAGGGTGGCAGAGCCAGGCAATTGCGTAAGACTTAAAACCTTGTCCCCAGAGGTTCAAATCCTCTTCCTAATAGTGTATTTTATTAATATCCTAACTCTTTTAATCCCAATCTTAATTGCCATAGCTTTCCTAACCCTAGTAGAACGAAAAATTTTAGGGTATATACAACTGCGAAAAGGGCCAAACATTGTAGGCCCATATGGAGTCCTACAACCATTTGCAGATGCTATAAAATTATTCATAAAAGAACCCATACGCCCCCTAACCACTTCTATCTCACTATTTATAATTGCCCCCACCCTATCACTTTCACTAGCACTAAGCTTGTGAATTCCACTTCCTATACCCCACCCCCTAATTAATCTAAACCTAGGAGTACTATTTATCCTAGCAACATCAAGCCTATCCGTCTACTCCATTCTATGATCAGGTTGAGCTTCCAACTCAAAATATTCCCTATTTGGTGCACTACGAGCAGTTGCCCAAACAATCTCCTATGAAGTTACTATAGCTATTATTTTACTATCCGTACTATTAATAAGTGGCTCATTCTCCTTACAAATACTAATCACAACACAAGAACAAATATGACTAATTGTCCCAGCCTGACCAATAGCCATAATATGATTCATTTCAACTCTAGCAGAAACAAACCGAGCTCCATTCGACCTAACAGAAGGAGAATCAGAACTTGTATCAGGTTTTAACGTTGAATATGCTGCTGGCCCATTTGCATTATTCTTCATAGCCGAATACACTAATATTATACTAATAAATGCCCTAACAGCAATCATCTTTCTAGGACCACTTCACAACATTAACTTACCAGAACTTTATTCAGCTAATTTCATAATAGAAACGCTAATTTTATCAACTGCATTTCTATGAATTCAAGCATCATACCCCCGATTTCATTATGACCAGTTAATACACCTCTTATGAAAAAACTTTTTACCCCTTACACTAGCACTCTATACATGACATATCTCACTACCAATTTTCATAGCAAGCATTCCCCCCTACATCTAGAAATATGTCTGACAAAAGAGTTACTTTGATAGAGTAAATTATAGAGGTTCAAATCCTCTTATTTCTAGGACTATAGGAATTGAACCTACTCCTAAGAATTCAAAATTCTCCGTGCCTCCAATACACCCAATCCTATTAAAGTAAGGTCAGCTAATTAAGGTATCGGGCCCATACCCCGAAACCGTTGGTTTAAACCCTTCCCATACTAGTAAATCCCATCACCATCATTATCATTTATTTCACTATCCTTATAGGGCCCATAATCACAATAGCCAGTACCAACCTAATACTTATATGAGTAGGCTTAGAAATAAGCCTCTTAGCAATTATTCCCCTATTAATTAACAACAAAAAAACCCCACGATCAACTGAAGCTGCCACAAAATATTTCATTACACAAGCAACGGCCTCAATAATCATTCTACTTGCCATCGTACTTAACTTCAAACAAACAGGAACTTGAACATTCCAACAACAAACAAATAACATTCTAATTAATATCACACTAATTGCACTATCAATAAAACTAGGCCTAGCTCCATTTCACTATTGACTCCCTGAAGTAACACAAGGAATTCCCCTACATATAGGATTAATTCTCCTCACATGACAAAAAATCGCCCCATTATCCATCATATTTCAAATTTATCAGCTTCTACATCCGACCATTATCATAATAATAGCAATCTTATCAATTTTCATAGGAGCTTGAGGAGGATTAAACCAAACCCAAACACGAAAAATCATAGCATATTCATCAATCTCCCACATAGGATGAATACTAGCTGTTCTTCCATACAACCCAAACCTAACTTTAATAAATCTTATAATTTATATTCTCCTAACAATTCCCATATTCATAGTCCTAATAACGAATACTTCAACAACAATTACCTCCATCTCCCTAATATGAAATAAATTACCCATAACCCTAACCATAACTTCCCTTTTACTACTTTCCATAGGAGGTCTCCCCCCACTAACAGGATTCTTGACAAAATGAGCTATCATTTTAGAAATAATAAAAAACAACTGTACAATTACAGCAACATTAATAGCCATGATAGCCCTTCCGAATCTATTCTTTTATACACGCCTAATTTACTCTACCTCATTAACAATATTCCCAACTAACAATAACTTAAAAATAATTACATATCATGAAAACTCCAAATATAATTTCATTTTACCAACTATAACAGTAATAAGCACATTAACTCTCCCCCTCTCACCTCTACTAATTATATAGAAGTTTAGGATATACAGTCCAAGAGCCTTCAAAGCCCTAAGAAAACAATCAAGTTTAACTTCTGATAAGGACTGTAAGACTCTACCCTACATCTATTGAATGCAAATCAATTACTTTAATTAAGCTAAGACCTTAACTAGATTGGCAGGACTTAAACCTACGAAATTTTAGTTAACAGCTAAATACCCTACTTCTGGCTTCAATCTACTTCTCCCGCCTATCAGAAAGGGGGCGGGAGAAGCCTTAGTAGAGTAATTTCTCAACCCCTTCGAATTTGCAATTCGACATGAAAGTCACCTTAAGGCCTGGCAAAAAGAGGACTCAAACCTCTGTGCTTAGATTTACAGTCTAATGCTTACTCAGCCATTTTACCTATGTTCGTAAATCGTTGACTATTTTCAACCAACCACAAAGATATCGGCACTTTGTACTTACTATTTGGAGCTTGAGCCGGAATAGTAGGAACAGCATTAAGCATTCTAATTCGAGCTGAACTAGGGCAACCTGGCACTCTCCTAGGAGATGATCAAATCTATAATGTTATCGTCACAGCTCATGCATTTGTCATAATTTTCTTTATAGTGATACCAATAATAATTGGAGGATTTGGTAACTGACTTGTTCCACTAATAATTGGAGCCCCAGATATAGCATTCCCACGAATAAACAATATAAGCTTCTGACTTCTTCCACCATCATTCCTTTTACTTCTAGCATCCTCAATAGTAGAAGCTGGGGCAGGAACAGAATGAACAGTATACCCCCCATTAGCCAGAAATCTAGCGGAGGACATCTCTGGGGTAGACAGTGGTGAGGACTTTCCTGGTGTGCACAGGAAAATGTTCCTGTGGTGCACAAAGGTGAGGACATCACTGTTGTGCACAGGAGGATGTCCCTGTGGTGCACAGTGGAGAGGATGTCCTTGTGGTGAACAGTGAGAAGGATGTCCCTGTGGTGAACAGCTGGGAGGAACTCTGTTGTTGACAGTAGGAAGGACCTCCCTGTGGTGGACAGTGGGTAGGACATCAATGTAGTGGACAGTTGGGAGGACATTCCTGTTTTGGACAGTGGGGAAGACGTTACTGCTGTGGACATTGGAAGGATGTCCATGTGATAGACAGCAGGGAGAAACTCTCCTTGGTTGACAGAGGGAAAGATGTCCCAGTGATGGACAATGATGAGGGTGTTTCTGTGGTGGACAGTGGAGAGGACCTTCCTGCGGTGGACAGTGTGGTGTTCATGCCTGAAATGGACACTGGAGAGGAGCTCCCTGTGGTGGACAGTGAGAAGATTGTCCCTGTAGTGGAGAGTAGGGAAGATGTTTCTGTGGTGGAGAGTGGGGAGAACGTCCCTCTGGTTTACACTGGTGAGGATCTTCCTCTGGTGGACACTGGGGAGAAATTTTCTGTGGTGGTAATTAAAGAGGACATCCCTGAGGTGTAGTGGAGAGTAACTCCCTGTTTTATACCCTGAGGAGGACATCCCTGTGGCAGACAGTGGTGAGGACAACCCTTTGGTGTACAGTGGTAAGGATACTCCTGTGGTGGACAGCAGGGAGGACCTCACTTTGGTGGACAGTGGGAAGGACATCACTGTGGTGGACAATGCAAAGTATGTCCCTGTGGTGCACAGTGGTGAGGACATCCCTGTTGTGCACAGGAGGATGTCCTCATGGTGGACAGTAAGGAGGACCACACTCTGGTGGACTGTGGGGTAGGACGTTCCTGTGGTGGACAGTGGGAAGGACATCCATGTGGTGGACAGTGGGGAAGATGTCGGTGTTGTGGACAGTGGGAAGGATGTACCATTGGTGGACAGTGGGAAGGATGTCCATGTGGTGGACTGTTTGGAGGAACTCCTTGGGGGGGAGAGTTGGGAGGATGTCCCAGTGGTGGACAGTGGCTAGGACCTTTCTGTTGTGGACAGTGGGATGGACGTGCTTGTGGAGGAGAGTGGGGAGTATGTCTCTGTTGTGTACAGTGGGATGGATGTTTCTGTAGTGGACAGTTGGGAACATATTTGTGTGGTGGACAGTTAGGAAGACATCCCTGTGGTAAACAGTGGGAAGGAAGTCCTTTTTTGTGGAAAGTGAAAGGATATCCATGTGCTGGACAATGGGAAGGACGTCCCTGTTGTAGACAGTGGAGAGGTTCTCCCTGTGGTGGACATTGGTAAAGATGTCCCTGTGATAGACAGTAATGAGGATGTTTCTGTGGTGGACAGTGAAAAGAACGTCCCTCTTGTGGACAGTGGTGTGCACCTCCCTGTCTTGGATATTGGGAAGGATGTCCCTTTGGTGAACAATGTAAAGCATGTTTCTGTGGTGGACAGTGGAAAGTACCTCCTCATGGTGGAAAGTGGAAAGGACTTCACAGTGGTGGACAGTGGTGAGGATGTTTCTGTGGTGGACAGTGGTGAGGAAGTTTCTATGGTGCAAAGGTAAATGTCCCTTTGGTGGACAGTGGAAATTATATCTCTATGGTGGACAGTAAAGAGAAACACACTGTGGTGGACAGTAGGAAGAACATTTATGTGGTGGACAGTGGGAAGCAAGTCCCTGTTGTCGATATTGGGAAGGACCTCTTTGTGGTGAACAGTGGGAAGGATATCCTTCTGTTGTACAGTTGGGAGGACATCCCTGTGGTGGATGGGGGAAGGACATCCCTGCGGTGGACAGGGAAGAGGACTTTTCTGTGTTGGACATTTGGGATGACATCCCTGTGGTGAATAGTGGGAAAGACGAGGTTTCTTTTGTGGATAGTGGGGAGGATGTCCCTGTCGTGGAGAGTGCAGAGGACATCTCTGGTGGGGAGAGTGTTGCTGACATACCTGGTGTGCAAAAGAGTGGGGAGGATGTCCCAGTGGTGAACAGTAAAAAGGATGTCACTGTGGAGGACAATTTAGAGGATGTTCCTGTGGTGGACAGTGGGAAGGACGTCCCTTTCATGGACAACAGGGAGAACTTCTCTATGGTGGACTGTTTGAAGGACGTGGTTTTGGTGGTCAGGAAGGATGTCCCTGTGGTGGACAGTGCGGATGAAATTTTTGTGGTGGACAGTTGAAATGACGTCCCTGTGGCGGACAGTAGAGAGGACCTACCTGTGGTAGAGATTGGGGAGGATCTCCCTGTGTTAGAAAGTGGGTAGGACGTCCCTGTGTTGTGGACAGTGAAAAGAACATCCCTGTTGTGAACAATGGGGAGGACGTCCCTGTGTTGGATAATGGAAAGGACATCACTTTGATGGACAGTAGAGAGTATCTCCCTCTAGTGTACAGTGAGAAGGAGGTCCCTGTGGTGGACAGTGGGAAGGACATTTATATTGTGGATTGTGGGAAGAACATCTTGGTTGTGAATATTGGGAAAGACCTATTTGTGGTGAACTGTGGGAAGAATGTACCTCTTGTGGACAGAGGGGAGGATGTCACTTAGGTGGACATTGGGAAGGACATCCCTGTGGTGGACAGCGGGGGCACCTTTCTGTGGTGGACAGTGGGAAAGACATCCCTGTTGTTGAGAGTGGGGAGGATGTCACTGGCTTAGACAGTATTAAGGACATCCCTGTGGTGGACAGTAGAGAGAGAGGACCTTTCTGTGGTGAACAGTGGGAAGAAGGTCCATGTGTTGGACAGTGGGAAGGACATTTTTGTTGTGGATTCTGGGAAGGACATCCATGTTTTGGACATTGGGAAGAACCTCCGTGTGGTAGACAGTGGGAATCATGTCCCTCTCATGGACAGTGGGGAGGCATACCATGTGGTAGACAGTGGGAAGGAGGTCTCTGTAGTTGACAGAGGAGAGGACAACATTTAGTGGACAGTAGGAAAATCATGCCTGTTGTGGACAGTGCAGAGGACATCATTTGGTGTACAGTGGAAAGGATATCCCTGTGGTGGACAGTAGAGAGGACTTCCCTGTCATGGACAATGAGAAGGAGGTCCCTGTGGTGGACATTGTAAGGATATATATGTTGTGGACTGTGAGAAGGACGTCGCTGTTGTGGATATTGGGAAAGACCTTCTTGTGGTGAGCAGTGGGAAGGATGTCCCATTGGTGGATAGTGTGGAGGAACTCCCTGTGGTGAACAGTGGGAAAGATGTCCCTGTGGTGGAGAGAGTGGAGGTCACCACTTAGGTGGACATTGGTAATGACATGCCTGTGGTGTAGAGTAGAGTGGTAATGACATCCCTGTGGTGTGTAGTAGAATGGACCTCTCTGTGGTGAACAGTAGGAAGAAGGTCCCTATGTTGGATAGTAGGAAGGACATTTATGTTGTGGATTGTGGAAAGGACATACATGTTCTGGACATTGGGAAGGACCTTCGTGTGTTCTACAGTGGCAAACATGTTCCTCTGATGGACCATGGGGAGGACCATCATGTGGTGGGCAGTGAGAAGTACGTCCCTGTGGTAGACAGAGGATAGGATATCATTGACGTGGACATTAGGAAGTACGATCCTGTTGGTGACAGCAGGGTGTGCCTTTCTGTGGTGGACCTTGGGAAGGACATTCCTGTTGTGGACAGTGTGGTGGATATCCCTGTTGTGGACAGTGGACAGGACATTTCTGTGGTAGACAGTAAAGGACTTCCCTGTGGTGGACAGTGGGAAGGAGGTCCCTGTGGTGAAGAGTGAAAAGGACATGCCTGTTTTGGACAGTGTGGAGGACATCCCTGTGGTGAACAGTGGAAAGGACATCCCTGTGGTGAACAGTGGTGATTACGACACTGTAGTGAACAGAAGTAAGGATGCACCTGTGTTGGACAGCAGGGAGGACCTCACTTTGGTGGACAGTGGAAAGGATGTCCCTGTGGTGGACAATGCAAAATATGTCCCTGTGGTGCACAGTGGTGAGTATATCCCTGTTGTACAAAGGAAAATGTTCGTGTTGTGCAAAGTGGGTAGAATATCCCAGTGGTGAACAGAAAAAAGGATGCCAATGTGATGGTCAATTTGGAGGATGTCCCTGTGGTGGACAGTGGGAAGATTTCCCATTGGTTTACATCAGAGAGGACTTCTCTATGGTGGATTGTATGAAAGACGTCCTTGTGGTCAGTGGGGAGAATGTCCCTGTGGTGGACAGTGGGGAGCATATATCTGTGGTGGACAGTTGAAATATGTACCTTTAGTGAACAGTGGGAAGAACATCCCATTGGTGGACAGTTGGAAGGACATCCCCGTGGTTGATATTGGGTAGGATGTCCCTGTAGAGGGCAGTGGGTAGAACGTCTCTATGGTGGACAGTGGATAGGACATCCCTGTTGTGGACAGTGGGGATGATATTTCTGTGTTGGTCACTGGGGATGACGTCACTGTGGTAGATAGTGGAAAGAGCATCCCTGTTGTGGACAGTTGGGAGGATGTCACTTTGATAGACAGTAGAGAGGACCTCCCTGTGGTGGACAGTGGGTAGTGCGTTCCTCTGGTGGACAGTGGGAAGGACATTTATGTTGTGGACTGTGGGAAGAACATCTCTGTTGTGGACATTGGGAAAGACCTCCTTGTGGTGAACTGTGGGAAGAATGTCCCTCTTGTGGACAGAGGGGAGGATATCACTTAGGTGGACAGTGGGAAGGACATCCTTTTGGTGGACAGTGGGGAGGACCTTTCTGTGATGGACAGTGGTAAGGACATCCCTGTGGTGGACAGTAGAGAGGACCTTTCTGTGGTGAACAGTGGAAAGAAGGTCCATGTGTTGGACAGTGGGAAGGACATTTATGTTGCGGATTGTGGGAAGGACGTCCATGTTGTGGACATTGAGAAGGACCTCCATATGGAGGACTGTGGGAAGCATGTCCCTCTCATGGACAGTGGGGAAAAACACCATGTGGTGGACAGTGAGAAGGAGGTCCCTGTGGTGGACATTGGAAGGACATATATGTTGTGGAATGTTGGAAGGATGTCCCTGTTGTGGATATTGGGAAAGACCTCCTTTTGGTGAACAGTGGGAAGGATGTCCCTCCTGTGGACATTTCAGAGGAACTCCCTGTGGTGGACAGTGGAAAAGATGCCCCTGTGGTGGAGAGAGAGGAGGTCATCACTTATGTGGACAGTTGAAAGATGTACCTTTGGTGGACAGTAGAAAAGACTTCCTTTTGGTGGACCGTGGGAAGGACGTCCTTGTGGTAGACAGTGGATAGGATTTCCCTGTGGAGGGCAGTGGGTAGAACGTCTTCGTGGTGGACAGTGGGAAGGACATCCCTGTTTTGGAGAGTGGGGAGGATATGTCTGTGGTGGATTGTGGGAGGGACTTCCTTATTGTGGACAGTGGGTAGGGCATCCCTGTGGTGGACAGTAGGATGAATATCCCTGTTGTGGACAGTGGGAAGGACATCCCTGTGGTGGACAGTCGGGTGGACATCCCTGTGCTGAACAGTAGTTAGAACTTTTTGTGGTGCACAGGAGAATGTCCCTTTGGTGGACCCTAGGAAGGATTTCCCTGTTGTGGAGAGTGCAGAGGACATCTCTGGGGTGGACAGTGGTGAGGACATCCCTGGTATAAACTGGAAGACATCGCAGTGGTGCACAGTCATGAGGATGTCCCTGTTGTGAACAGGAGATTGTTCCTGTGGTGCAAAGTAGGAAGGATATCCCTGTCATGAACAGTGGGAAAGAACACCCCAATGGCGGACATTGTTGAGGACAACCCTGTGGTGTACAGTGGGGAAACATCCCTGTGGTGGACAGTGGGGTTTACGTCTCTGTGGTGGACAAGGGAAGGATTTCACTGTGGTGGACAATTTGGAGGATGTCCCTGTGGTGAACAGTGGGATGAATGACCCTGTGGTGGACTGTGGGAAGTATATCCCTATGGTGGACAGTGGGTATGATGTCCCTGTGTTGAACAGTGGGTTGGAGCTCTCTATGGTGGACAGTGCGAATGATGTCCCTGTGGTGGACAATGGGAAGGATGACCCTGTTGTGGAAAGTTGGAAGTATGTCCCTGTGATGTATAGTGGGGAGGACATCCCTTTGGTAAACAGTGGTGAGGACCTTTCTGTGGTGCACTGGGGAACGTCCCTTTGGTGGACTTTGGGAAATATGTCCCTGTTTTGGAGAGTGCAGAGGAGATCTCTTCGGTGGACAGTGCTGAAGGTGTCTCTGGTGTACACTGGAAGATGTCTCTGTGGTGCACAGTCTCGAGGATGACCCTTTTGTGCACAGGAGGATGTTACTGTGGTGCACTGTAGGGAGGATGTCTATGTTTTGAACAGTGGGAAAGAACACTCCGGTGGTGGACATTGGTGAGAACAACCCTGTTGTGGACAGTGGGGTTTACATCTCTGTGGTAGACGGGGAAGGATGTCACTGTGGTGGACAATTTGGAGGATGTCCCTATGGTGAACAACTAGAAGGACATCCCTTTGATGGACAGTGGGAAGGACGTCCCTGTGGTGGACAGTGGGTTGGACCTCTCTATTGTGGACAGTGGGATGGATGTCCCTGTGGTGGACAATGGTGCAAAGGAGAACGTCCTTTGGTGGACATTGTGAATGATGTCTCTGCAGTGGAGTGTGGGGAGGCCATCTCTGGGGTAGACATTGGTGAGGACATCCCAGGTGTGCATAGGAATATGTTCCTGTGGTGCACAGTGGGGAGTATGTCTTTGTGTTGAACAGTGAGAATTATGTCCCTGTGGTGGACAGCTGGGAGGACCTCTTTGTGGTTGACAGTAGGTAGGACCTCTGTGAGGTGGACATTGGGTAGGACGTCCATGTGGTGGACAGTAGGAAGGACATCCCTGTTTTGGACAGTGGGGAGTATGTTACTGTTGTGGACAGTGCGAAGGACATCCCTGTTGTTGACAGCAGGGAGGACCTCTCTGTGGTTGACAGTGGGAAATATGTCCCAGTGATGGCTAGTGATGAGGACGTTTCTGTGGTGGACAGTGGATTGGATGTTTCTGTGGTGTACACTGGAGAGGACCTTCCTGTGGTGGACAGAGTGGTGGACATGCCTGTTGTGGACAGTGAAGAGGAACTCCCTGTGGTGGAGAGTGGGAAGGACGTCCCTATAGTGGACAGTGGAGAAGATGTTTCTGTGGTGGAGAGTGGTGAGGATGTTCCTCTGGTGGACACTGTGGAGAAAGTTTCTGTGGTTTTAAGTAAAGGGGACATCCCTGAGGTGTACAGTGGAGAGTACTTCCCTGTTTTATACAGTGAGGAGGACATCCCTGTGGTGGACAGTGGTGAGGACGACCCTGTGGTGGACAGTGGTAAGGATGCCCCTGTGGTGGACAGCAGTGAAGACCTCACTTTGGTGGACAGTGGGAAGGACGTCCCTGTGGTGGACAATGCAAAGTATGTCCCTGTTGTGCACAGTAGTGAGGACATCCCTGTTGTGCACAGGAGGAAGTCCTTGTGGTGGACAGTGGGGAGGACCACACTCTGGTGGACCATGAGGTAGGACGTCCCTGTGGTGGACAGTGGGAAGGAAGTCCATATATTGGACAGTGGGAAAAATGGCCGTGTTGTGGACAGTGGGAAGGATGTCTCTTTGGTGGACAGTTGGAAGGACGTCCCTGTTGTGGACTGTTCAGAGGAAATCCTTGGGGTGGACAGTTGGGAGAATGTCCCTGTGGTGGACAGTGTGTAGGACCTTTCTGTTGTGGACAGTTGGATGGACATCCTTGTGGAGGCCAGTGGGGAGTATGTCCCTGTTTTGTACAGTGGGATGGATGTTTCTGTCGTGGACAGTTGGGATCATATTTGTGTGGTTGACAGTTGAAATGATATCCCTGTGATAAACAGTGGAGAGGACCTAACTGTGGTGGAGATTGGGGAGGTCCTCCCTGTGGTAGACAGTGGGTAGGACGTCCCTGTGGTGGTGGACAGTGGGTAGTACATACCTGTGGTGGACACTGGGGAGGACATCCCTGTGTTGGGCAGTGGAAAGAATATCTATATTGTGGACAGTGGGGAAGATGTCCCTGTGGTGGACAGTGGAAAAGACATCACTTTGCTGAACAGTGGAGAGAACATCCCTGTGGTGGACAGTGGGAAGGAGGTCACTGAGGTGGACAGTGGGATAAACATTTATGTTGTGGACTGTGGGAAGAACATCTCTGTTGTGGACATCAGGAAAGACCTTTTTGTGGTGAAATGTGGGAAGAATGTCCATCTTGTTGAAAGAGGCGAGGACGTCACTTAGGTGGACAGTGGGAAGGACATACCTGTGGTGGACAGTGGGGAAGACCTTTCTGTGTTGAACATTGGGAGGCAGGTCTATGTGTTGTACAGCGTGGAGGACATTTATCTTTTGGACTGTGGGAAGGACTTACATGTTTTAGACATTGGGAAGGACCTCTGTGTGTTATAAAGTGGCAAGCATGTCACTCTGGTGGACATTGGGGAGGACCACAATGTGGTGGACATTGGGAAGGACGTCCCTGTGGTGGACAGAGGAAAGGACATCATTGAGGTGGACATTAGGAAGTTTGTTCCTGTTGTAGACAGAAGGTTGTACATTTCTTTGTTGGAGAGTGGGAAAGACATGCCTTTTGTGGACAGTGTCGTGTACATCCCTGTGGTGGACAGTGGAAAGAACATCCCTGAGGTGGCCAGTAGAGAGGGCTTCCCTGTGGTGGACTGTGGGAAGGAGGTCCTTGTTTTGGAGAGTGAAAAGGACATGCCTGTGGTGAACAGTGCAAAAGACATCCTTGTGGTGGACAGTAGAGAGGACTTCCTTGTGGTGGACAGTGGCAAGTAGGTTACTATGGTGGACATTGGAAGGACAAAAATGGTGTGGACTGTAGGAAGAACGTCCCTGTTGTGGACATTGAGAAAGACCTTTTGGTGGACAGTGGGGAGGACGTCCCTGTGGTGGAAAGTGGGAAGGACATCCGTGTTATGGTCTGAGGGGAGGATATCACTGATGTAGACCCTGTCTAGACAGCAGGGATGACCTTTCTGTGGTGCTCTGGAGAATGTCCCTTTGGTGGGTAGGATGTCCCTGTTTTGGAGAGTGCAGAGGAGATCTCTGGGGTGGACAGTGGTGAAGATGTCTCTGGTGTGCACTGGAAGATGTCCCTGTGGTGCACAGTCATGAGGATGACCCTGTTGTGGAAAGGAGGATGTTACTGTGGTGTACAGAAGTGAGAATGTCCATGTTTTGAACAGTGCTATAGAACACCCCAGTGGTGGACATTGGTGAGGACAACCATGCGGTGGACAGTGGGGAAACATCCCTGTGGTGGACAGTGGGGTATACTTCTCTGTTGTAGATGGGGGGAAAATGTCACTGTGGTAGACAATATGGAGGATGTCCCTGTGGTGAACAATTGGAAGGATGTCCCTTTGAGGGACATTGGGAAGGATGTCCATGTGGTAGACAACGGTGAGGACATCCATGTGATGGACAGTGGGGAGGATGTCCCTGTGGTGCACATTGGTCAGGATGTCTCTTTTGTGCACAGGAGGATGTCCTTGTGGTGAAAATTGGTAAGGACGTCACTCTGCTGGACATTGGTGAAGAAGACCCTGTGGTGGACAGTTTTATAAATGTCCTTGTGGTACACAGGAGGATGTTCCCGTGCTGGACAGTGGGGAAGTTGTCTGTGTTGTGGACAGTAGGAAGGATGTCCCTTTGGTAGACAGTGGGAAGGACGTCCATGTGGTGGACTGTGGGAAAGAAACTACTTGGGGTGGATAGTTGGGAGGATGTCCATGTGGTGGACACTGGGTAGGACCTTTCTGTTGTGGACAGTGGGATGGAAGTTCCTTGAGGAGGACAGTGGGGAGTATGTCCCTGTTGTGTAGAGTGGGATTGATGTTTCTCTAGTGGACAGTTGGGAACATATTTGTGTGGTGGACAGTTAGGAAGATGTCCCTGTGGTAAACAGTGGGAGGGAAGTCCTTTTTGTGGACAGTAAAAGGATGTCCATGTGGTGGACAATGGGAAGGATGTCCCTGTTGTAGACAGTGGGGAGGTTGTCCCTGTGGTGGACAGTAAGTAGGACATCCCTGTGGTGGACAGTGGGGAGGACGTTTCTTTTTAGGACAACTGAGAGGTCGTCCCTGTGGTGGACAGTGTGAAGGACGTCCATGTGTTGGAGACAGGGGAGGTCGTTACTTAGGTGGATAGTGGTAAGGTCATCCCTGTGGTGGATAGTGGAGAGGAAATCTCTGTGGTGGACAGTGGGAAGGAGGTCCCTGTGGTGAAGAGTGAAAAGGACATGCCTGTTGTGGACAGTGTGGAGGACATCACTGTGGTGAACAGTGGAAAAGACATCCCTGTGGTGGACAGTAGAGAGGACTTCCCTGTGGTGGACAGTGGGAAGGAGGTCCCTGTGGTGGACCATGGAAAGGACATGCCTGTTCTGGACAGGGCAGAAGTCATCCCTGTGGTTGGACAGTGGAAAGGACATACATGTGGTGGACAGTAGAGAGGACTTGTCTCTGGTGGACAGTAAGAAGGTCCGCGTGGTGGACATTGGAGGACATATATATTGTGGACTGTGGGAAGGACGTCCCTGTTGTGGACATTGAGAAAGTCATCCTTGTGGGGAAGAGTGGGAAGGATGTCCTACTGGTAGGAACTCCCTGTGGTGGACAATTGGAAGGCTGTCCCTGTGGTGGAGAGAGGGGAGGTCATCACTTAGGTGGATAGTGATAAGGACATCCCTGTGGTGGATAGTGGAGAGGACCTCTCTGTTGTGGACAGTGGGAAGGAGGTCCCTGTGGTGCAGAGTGAAAAAGACATGCCTGTTGTGGACAGTGCAGAGGACATCCCTTTGGTGAACAGTGGAAAGGACATCCCTGTGGTGGACAGTAGAGAGGATTTCCCTATGTTGGACAGTGGGAAGCATGACCCTTTTGTGGACAATGGGGAGGACGTCCCTGTGGTGGAAAGTGGGAAGGATATCCCTGTTATGGTCTGAGGGGAGGATATCACTGAGGTTGAGAGAGGGAAGACGTCCCTGTTTTGGACAGTGGGGAGGACCTTTCTGTTTTGAATTGTGGGAAGAACTTCCCTGTTGTAGACAGTGGGGAGGACATCTCGGTGGTGGACAGTGGGGAGGATATCACTGTGGTTGACAGTGGGGAGGATGTTACTGTGGTGGACTGGAGAACGTCCTTTTGGTGCATAGTCAGAAGGATGTCCATATGGTGGAGATTGAGGAGGACATCTCTGTGGCTGACAGTCGTTAGGATATTTCTGTTGTGACCAATGGGAAGGATGTCCCAGTTGTTTACAGTTGGAAGGACTTCACTGTGTTTGATAGTTGGGAGGACATCCATGTTGTGGATAGTTGGGAGCATGTCACTGTGGTGGAGAGTTGAGAGGATATCACTGTGGTGGACAGTGCAGATGACGGCTTTGTAGACAGTAAGAACAATGTTCCTGTGGTGCACAAGAGAATGTCTCTGTGGGGGACAGTGGGGTACAATGGGGAGGACATCACTGTGGTGGACAGGCAGAAGGATGTTCCTGTTCTGGACAGTGGGGAGGACCTCCCTGTGGTGGACAATGTGTAGGATGTCCCTGTGGTTTACAGTGTGGAGGATATTTATGTTGTGGACAGTGGTGAGGACATCCCTGTAGTGGACATTGTTGAGGACAACCATGTTGTGGACAGTGGCAAGGATGTCCTTGTGGAACACAGGAGGATGTCCCTGTGGTGGACAGTGGTGTGGGGCAGAAATCTCGCGGGCGGGGAAAGGAGGGAGTCCGGCGACAGAGTCTCAGGGTGGTCTGGCACCAGGGCTTCCCGTGCCGCCAGCCCCACATTCATGCAGCTGTCGGTGGGTGGGCCAGCGGCTGCATCGGCAAGGTTCCAGGGTTCCAAAAGCTGGGAATCAGGCGGAGAGACCATGGACACGTGGAGTCCGGTTTTCCAAAGCTTTTATTGTTCATGACATGGTGAATGGATGCAGGTGTTGTGTGCTTCTTCCCCCACAAAGGCCAGGGGAGACCAGTCTTATAGGGAAGAGAGAAAGGGGAGGGAATAACTTAATTAGCTATGCCCCTGGCCTTTTGATAATTCATTAATATTTAAATCTCTGGAGGTGGAGACTTGTTAGTCACACACTCTACCTGTCCTACGTGACCAAAGGTAACAGATTAAATGGAGTTACCTCGTCCAAGGCCCAACACAGTGGGAAGGACATCTCTTTGGTGAACAGTGGAAAGGACATCCCTGTGGTTGAAAATTGGGAGTACATCTCTGTTGTGGACAGTGGAGAGGACATTTCTGTGGTGGACAGTGGGATGTACATGTTTTTTGTGGACAGTGCTTAGGACGTCAATGTGTTGGACAGTGGAAAGGACATCCCTGTGGTGCACAGTAGAGAGGACTTCCCTGTGGTTAACAGTGGGAAGGAGCTCCCTCTGGTGGACAGTGGGAAGGACATATATGTTGTGGACAGTAGGAAGGACGTCACTGTTGTGGATATTGGTAAAGACCTGTTTGTGGTGGACAGTGGGAAGGATGTCCCTCTAGTGGACAGTGGGAAGGACATCCCTTTTATGATCTGAGGAGAGGATATCACTGAGGTGGACAGTGGGAAGGATGTCCAATTGGTGGACAGTGGGGAGGACCTTTCTTGTGTGAATAGTGGGAAGGACATCCGTGTTGTAGACAGTGGTGAGGACATCCCAGTGGTGAACAGTGGGGAGGATTTCACTGTGATGAAGAGTGGGGAGGATTTCACTGTGATGGACAGTGGGGAGGGTGTTACTGTGGTGCACTGGTGAATGTCCCTGTGGTGCATATTTCAAAGGATGTCCATATGGTAGAGAGTGCAGAGGACATCTCTGTGTTGGAGAGTGGTCAGGACATCTCTGTTGTGCACAGGAGGATGTCCCTGTGGTGCACAGTGGGGAGGATATCTCTGTTGTGTACAGTGGGAAGGACTTAGCTGTGTTTGATAGTTGGGAGGACATCCGTGTTGTGGACAGTTGGGAGGATGTCACTGTGTTGGAGAGTTGAGAGGATTTTACTGTGGTGGACATTGTGGATGTCAGCATTGTGGACAGTAAGGACAACTCTCCTGTGGTGCACAAGAGAATGACTCTTTGGTGGACAGTGAGAAGGGTGTCCTTGTAATGTGTAGTGCAGAAGACATCGCTGGGGTGGACAGTGGTAAGAACTTCCCTGTTGTGCACAGAAGGATGTCCCTGTGGTGTACAGTGAGAAGGACATCAATGTTGTAGACAGTAAAGAGGACTTCCCTCTGGTGGACCATTGAAATGACTTTCTTGTGTTCAACAGTGGGAAGGATGTCCCTTTGGAGGACAGTGGGGAGGACATCACTGTGGTTGACAGGAAGAAGGATGTTTCTGCGGTGGACAGAGGGAGGACCTCCCTGTGGTGGACAGCGGGTAGGATGTCCCTGTGGTTTGCAGAGTGGAGGATATTCGTGTGGTGGACGGTGGTGAGGACTTCCCTGTAGTGCATATTGTTGAGGACAACCATGTTGTGGACTGTGGTAAGGATGTCCTTGTAGTACACAGGAGTATGTCCTTGTGGTGGACAGTGGGAAGGACATCTGTTTGGTGGACTGTGGAAAGGACGCCCCTGTAGTTGACAGTTGGGAGGACCTCCCTGTGGTGGACAGTGGGGAGGATATTTCTGTTGTGGACAGTGGGATGGACGTCTCTGTGGTGGAATGTGGGGAGGACATCCCTTTTGTGGACAGTGGGGAGGACGTTTCTGTGATGGAAAGTGGGAAGAATGTCCCTGTGGTGGACAGTAGGGAGGACATCTCTCTGGTCTACAGTGGGAAAGACATCTCTGTTGTGGACAGTGGAAAGAATATTCGTGTGGTGCACATTTGTGAGGACGTCCCTGTTGTGCATAGGAGGATGTCCCTGTGGTGCAAAGTGAGATGGATGTTTCTTTGGTGGAGAGTGGGAAAGACGTCCATGTGGTGGATTGTGGGGAGGTCCACTCTGTAGTGAACATTGGGGAGGATGTCACTGTGGTGTACAGTGGAAAGTATGTCCCTGTGGTGCACATTGGTCAGGATGTACCTGTTGTGCACATGAGGTCGTCCCTGTTGTGAACAGGAGATTGTTCCTGTGGTGCACAGTAGGGAGGATGTCCCTGTCTTGAACAGTGGGAAAGAACGCCCCAGTGGTGGAAATTGATGAGGTCAACCCTGTGGTAGAGAGTGGGGAAACATCCATGTGGTGGACAGTGTGGTTTACATCTCTGTGGTAGAAGAGTGATGGATGTCACAGTGGTGGACAATTTGGAGAATGTCCCGGTGGTGGACAATGGGAATGACGTCCATTTGATGGACAGAGGAAAGGACAACACTGTGGTAGACAGTGGTGTGGACATCCATGTGATAGACAGTGGGGAGGATGTCCTAGTGGTGGCCAGTTGAAAGAATGTCTTTGTGGTGGACTGTGGGAAGGACATCCGTTTGGTTGAGAGTGGGTATGATGTCACTGTGGTGGACAGTGTGTTGGACCACTCTATGGTGGACAGTGGGAAGGATGTCCCTGTTATGGAGAGTGCTTAAGACATCTCTGGGGTGGACAGTGGTGATGATGTCTCTGGTGTGCACTGGAAGATGTCCCTGTGGTGCACAGTCATGAGGATGACCCTGTTGTGCACAGAAAGGATGTTACTGTGGTGCACAGTAGGGGGGATGTCCATGTTTTGAACAGTGCGAATGAACATCCCAGTGGTGGACATTGGTGAGGAAAACCCTGTGGTGGAAAGTGGGGAAACATCCCTGTCGTGGACAGTTTGCTTTACTTCTCTGTGGTAGACTGGGGAAGGATGTCACTGTGGTGGACAATTTGAAGGATGTCCCTGTGGTGAACAATTGGAAGGATGTCCATGTGATGGACAGTGGGAAGGATGTCCATGTGGTTGACAGTTGGAAGAACATCCCTGTGGTGGATTTTGGGAAGGACATCACTTTGGTGGACAGTGGGAAGGACATCACTGTTTTGGACAGTGGGAAGGATGTCCCTGTGGTGGACAGTGGGAAGGACGTCCCTGTGGTGGACAGTGGGAAGGACGTCCCTGTTTTGGACAGTGGGCTGGACATTCCTGTCGTGAACAGAGGTGAGAACATTTCTGTGATGCACAGGAGAATGTCTCTTTGTTATACCTTAGGAAGGATTTCCCTGATGTGGATAGTGCAGAGTATATCTCTGGGGTAGACAGTGGTGAGGACGTCTATGGTGTGCACCAGATGTCCCTGTGTTGCACATTCATGAGGACATCTCTGTTGTGCACAGGAGGATGTCCCTGTGGTGCACAGTTGGGAGGATGTCCCTGTGGTTTACAGTGGGAAGGACGTCCCTGTGTTTGACAGTGGGGAGGAAATCCCTGAGGTGGACTGTGGGAAGTACGTCTCTGTGGTGGACATTGGTGAGAGAAATTCACTGTGGTGCACATTGGGGATGATGGCCTTGTGGACACTGGGGAGGACATCCCTGTGGTGGAGAGTGGAAAGAACATCCCTGTTGTGGACAGTTGGGAGGACGTCCCTCTGGTGAAAAGTGGAAAGGACGTCACAGTGGTGGACAGTGGTGAGAAGTTTCTGTAGTGGACAAAGGTGAGGAAGTTTCTCTGGTGCAAAGGGAAATGTCCCTTTTGTGGACAGTGGAAAGTACATCTCTGTGGTGGACAGTAGAGAGAAACACACTGGGGTGGACAGTGGGAAGAACATTTATGTTGTGGACAGTGGTAAGGAAGTCCCTGTTATCTATATTGGAACAGACCTACTTGTGGTAAACAGTGGGAAGGATATACCTATGGTGGACAGTGGGAGGACATCCCTGTGGTGGACAGGGGGAAGGAAATCTCTGGGGATGACAATGGTGAAGATGTCACTGTTGTGCACTGGAAGATGTGTCTGTGGTGCACAGTCATGAGGACGGCCCTGTTGTGCATGGGAGGATGTCCCTGTGGTGCAGACTGGAAAGGATGTTCCTGTTTTGAACAATGGGTAAGAACACCCCTGTGGGGAACATTGGTGAGGATGCCCCTGTTGTAGACAGTAGGGAAACATCTCTGTGGTGGACAGTGGAGTGGACGTCTTTGTGGTTGACGGGGGAAAGATGTCCCTGTCATGGAAAGTGCTGACGACAACTCTGTGTTGGACATTGGTGAGAACATCCATGTGGTGGACATTGGGCAGGATGTCCCTGTGGCTGACAGAGTGTAGGACATTCCCATGGTGGACAGTTGGGAGGTGTTTTCTATGGTGGACAGTAGGAAGGATGTCCTTGTAGTGGACAGTATATAGGACCTCCCAGTGGTCGGCAGTGGGAAGGATGTCCCTGTTGTGGAGCATGAGGAGGACGTTTATGTTGTGGACAGTAAAAAGGACATCCCTAGCAGGGCGGTGGTGGTGCACTCCTTTAATCTCAGCACTTGTTAGACAGAGGCAGGTGGATTTCTAAGTTCAAGGCCAGCCTGGTCTACAGAGTGAGTTCCAGGACAGCCTGGGCTATACAGAGAAACCCTGTTTCGAAAAACCAAAAAAAGGACAACCCTTTTGTGGACATTGGGAAGGACCTCCTTGTGGTGAACAGTAAGAAGGATAACACTCTGGTGCTAGTTGGGATGACATCCCTGTGGTGGACAGTGGGAAGAATGTCTTTTTGTGGAGAGTGGGGAGGACATCCCTGTGGTGAACAGTGTGGAGGATGTCCCTGTGGTAGACAGTGGTAAGGACATCCCTGTTCTGGACAGTGATGAGGACATCCCTGTGGTGGACAGTGGTGAGGACATTTCTGTGGTGCATAGGAAAACGTTATTTTGGTGGACCGTGGGAAAGATGTGCCTGTTTTCAATAGTGCAGAGGACATCTCTGGGGTGGACAGTGGTGAGGACGTTTATGATGTGCACCAGAAGATGTCCCTGTGGTGCACATTTGTGAGGAAGTCTTTCTTGTGCACAGGAGGATGTCCCTGTGGTGCTCAGTGGGGAGGATGTCCCTGTGGTTTCCAGTGGGAAGGATGTCCCTGTGTTTGACAGTTGGGAGGAAATCCCTGTGGTGGACGGTGGGAAGGACATCTCTGCGGTGGACATTGGTGAGATAATTTCACTTTGGTGGACATTGGGGATGATGGCCTTGTGGACAGTGGGGAGGACATTCCTGTGGTGCACAAGAAAACATCTCTTTGGTGTACAGTGGGAAGGATTTCCCTGGAGTGGAGAGTGCAGAGGACATCTCTGCGATGCACAGTGGTAAGAACATTTCTGTTATGCACAGAAGAATTTCCCTGTGGTGCACAGTGGAAAGGATGTTCCTGTGGTAAACAGTGGGAAGGATTTCCCTGTGGTGGACATTGGTGAGGACAACCCTGCAGTAAATACTGGTAAGGATGTCCCTGTGGTGGACAGCAGGGGAACCTGTGGTGGACAGTGGGTAGGATGTCCCTGTGATGGAAAGAAGGGAGGTAGGCACTAAGGTGGTCAGTGGGAAGGGCATTCCTGTGACATAGAGGGGTGAGTAATTCACTGTAGTGCACACTGAGGAGGACATCCCTGTGGATTACATTGTGGAGGACATCCGTGTGGTGGACTATGGGGAGAACATCTCAGTGGTGGATGGTGGGGAGGACCTCCCTGTGGTGGACCGTGGGAAGGACATCACTGTTGTGAACAGTGGAAACGACTTCTCTTTGGTAGACAGTGGGGAATATGTTCCTTTGGTGGGCAGTGGGAAGGACGTTCCTGTGGTGGAAAATTCAAAGTAAATCCCTGTGGTGCACAGTGGTGAGGACATCCCTGTTGTGCACAGGAGTATGTCCTTGTGGTGGACAGTAGGAAGAACCACACTCTGGTGGACTGTGGGGTAGAAATTCCCTGTGGTGGACAGTGGGCAGGATTTCTTTGTGTTGGACTGTGGGGTGGATATCCATGTAGTCGACAGTTGGAAGGATGTTCCTGTGGTGGACTGTGGGAAGGACATTTCTTTGGTTTACAGTGGGAAGGACATCCATGTTTTGGACAGTGGGGAGGACATCCCTGTGGTGGACATTAGGAAGGATGTCCCTGTGGTGGACAGTGGGGTGGAAATCCCTTTGGTTGACATTGGGGAGGATGTCCCTGTGGTAGACAGTTGGAAGATTGTCTTTCTGATGGACAGTGGGAAGAACGTTCCTGTTGTGGACAGTGGAGAGGACTTCCCTTTGGTGGAGAGACGAGAGTATGTCCCTGTGGTGGACAGAGGGGAGGATGTCTTGTGGAGGACATTGGGGAGTACATCTTGTGGTTGACAGTTTTGAGGACAATTCTCTGGTGCAAAGGAGAACGTCCCTTTGGTGGACATTGGGAATGATGTCCCTGTCATGGAGAGTGTGGAGAACATCTATGGGGTAGACAGTGGTGAGGACATCCATGGTGTACACAGGAGGATGTTCCTCCTGTGCACAAGGTTCCTGTGGTGCACAGGGTGAGAACATTCTTGTTGTGCACGGGAGGATGTCCTAGTAGTGCACAGTGGGGAGGATGTCCTTGTGGTGAATAGTGAGAAGGATGTCCCTGTGGTGGAGTGCTGGGAGGACCTCTCTGTGGTTGACAGTAGGTAAGGCCTCCCTGTGGTGGACAGTGACTAGGATATCCATGTGGTGGACAGTGGAGAAGATGTCTGTGTTGTGGACAGTGGGAAGGATGTCCTTTGGTGGACAGTGAGAAAGACGAACCTGTGTTGGACTGTGGGAAGGAACTCATTGGGGTGGACTGTTGGGAGGATGTCCTTGTGGTGGAGAGTGGGTAGGACATTTTGGTTGTGGACAATAAGATGGATAGCCATGTGGAGGACAGTGGGGAGTATGTCTCTGTAGTTTACAGTGGGATGGATGTTTCTGTAGTGGAAAGTTGGAAACTTATTTGTGTAGTTGAGAGTTAGGAAGACATCCCTGTGGTAAACAGAGGGAAGGAAGTCCTTTTTGTGTACAGTGAAAGGATGTCCATGTGGTGGACAATGGGAAGGACATCCCATTGTCTATAACCCATTGTTGTAGACAATGGCGAGGTTCTCCCTGTGGTGGACAGTAAGTAGGATGTCTCTGTGGTGGACAGTGGGGAGGACATTTCTGTTTTGGACAACTGAGAGGATGTTACTGTGGTGGATAGTGTGAAGGATGTCCCTGTGGTAGACAGCAGGGTGGACCTCTCTGTTGTGGACTGTGGTAAAGATGTCCCTGTGACAGACAGTGATGAGGAAGTTTTGTTGATGGACAGTGAAAAGGACGTCCCTGTTGTGAACAGTGGTGAGGAACTCCCTGTGGTGGATATTGGGAAGGACATCCCTGTGGTGAACAGTGGAAAGGATGTTTCTGTGGTGGACATTGGAGAGGACCTCCTCATGGTGGAAAGTGTAAAGGACATAAGAGTGGTGGACAGTGGTGAGGATGTATCTCTTGTGGACAGTGGTGAGGAAGTTTCTCTGGTGCAAAGGAAAATATCCCTTTGGTGGACAGTGGAAAGTACATCTCTGTGGTGGACAGTAGAGAGAAACACACTGTGGTGGAGAGTGGGAAGAACAGTTATGTTGTGGACAGTGGGACGGAAGTCTCTGTTGTCAATATTGGGAAGGACCTCCTTGTGGTGAACTGTGGGAAGGATATCCCTCTCGTGGACAGTGGAGAG
Organism: Arvicanthis niloticus; assembly: GCF_011762505.2. NCBI lineage: Eukaryota > Metazoa > Chordata > Mammalia > Rodentia > Muridae > Arvicanthis > Arvicanthis niloticus. The sequence continues at coordinate 45,755,621 of NC_133430.1, forward strand.
GAGATCTCAGTTGTGGACAGGGGGAAGGACATCCCTGTGGTGGACAGTGAAGAGGACTTTTCTGTGTTGGACATTTGGGATGACATCCATGTGGTGAATAGTGGGAAAGACATTTCTTTGGTGGATAGTGAAGAGGATGTCCCAGTCGTGGAGAGTGCAGAGGACATCTCTGGTTTGAAGAGTGTTGCTGACATCCCTGGTGTGCAAAGGAGGATGTTCCTGTGGTGCAGAGTGGTGAGGATATCCCTGTTGTGCATAGAAAAATGTCCCTGTTTTGCAAAGTGGGTAGGATATCCCAGTGGTGAACAGTGAAAAGGATGTCACTGTGGTGGACAATTTGGAGGGTGTCTCAGTGGAAGACAGTGGGAAAGACATCCCTATGGTGGAAAACAGGGAGGACTTCTCTATGGTGGACTGTATGAAGGACATCCTTGTGGTGGACAGTTGAAAAATGTACTTTTGGTGGACAGTAGGAAGGACGTCTTTTTGGTGGACAGTGAAAAGAACATCTCTGTGTTAGACAGTGGGTAGGATGTCCCTGTGGAGGGCAGTGGGTAGAAATGTCTTCATGGTGGACAGTGGGAAGGACATCCCTGTTTTGGACAGTGGGAAGGATATTTTTGTGGTGGACAGTGGGAAGGATGTCCTTTTGTAGACCGTGGCAAGGATGTCCCTGTGGTGAACAGTGGGAAGGATGTCCCTGTGGTAAACAGTGGACTGGACATCCCTGTGGTGAACAGTGGTGAGAACGTTTCTCTAGTGCACAGGAGAACGTCTCTTTGGTGGACTGTAGGAAGGATTTCTCTGCTGTGGAGAGTTCAGAGGACATCACTGTGGTGGACAGTGATGATGACGTCCCTGGTGTGCTTTGGAAGATGTCCCTATGGTGCACAGTAGAGAGGATATTCCTCTCTTTAACAGTAGGAAATAACACCCAAGTGGTGGACATTGATAAGGACAACCCTGTGGTGGATAGTGAGGAAAAAACACTATGGTGGACAGTAGGGTTTACGTCTCCATGGTAGATGATGGAAGGATGTCACTGTGGTGGACAATTTGGAAGATGTCATTGTGGTGGACAGTGGGAAGAACGTCCATTTGATGGACATTGATAAGAACAACCCTGTGGTGGAGAGTGAGGAAACAACACTGTGGTGGACAGTAGGGTTTATGTCTCCATGGTAGATGATGGAAGGATGTCACTGTGGTGGACAATTTGGAAGATGTCACAGTGGTGGACAGTGGGAAGAACATCCATTTGATGGACAGTGGGAAGGACATCCCTGTGGTAGACAGTGGTGAGGACGTCCATGTGATGGGCAGTGGGGAGGATGTCCGTGTGGTGGCTAGTTGGAAGAATGTCCCTGTGGTGGACTGTGGGAAGGACATCCCTTTGGTGGACAGTGGGTATGACATCCCTGTGGTTTACTGTGGGTTGGACCTCTCTATGGTGGACAGTGGGAAGGATGTCCCTGTGGTAATCAGGGGGAGGGAAGTACTTTTTGTGGACAGCAAAAGGATATCAATGTGGTGGACAATGGGAAGGATGTCCCTATTGTAGACAGTGGGGAGGACATTTCTGTGGTGGACAGTGGGGAGGATCTTACTGTGGTGCAATGGAGAACGTCCTTGTGGTGCATAGTCAAAAGAATGTCCATATGGTAGACAGTGCGGAGGACATCTCTGTGGTGGACAGTTGTTAGAACATCCTTGTTGTGCCCAGTGGGGATGATGTCCCTGTTGTTTACACTGGGAAGGACTTCACTGTGTTTGAGAGTTGGGAGGACATCCCTGTTGTGGACAGTTTGAAGGATGTCACTGGTGGAGAGTTGAGAGGATTTCACTGTGGTGAACAGTGCAGATGACGGCCTTGTAGACAGTAAGAACAATGTTCCTGTGGTGCACAAGAGAATGTCTCTTTGGTGGACAGTGAGAAGGATGTCCTCGTAGTGGGGAGGGCAAAAAAAATCTCTGGGGTGTACAGTGGCAAGAACATCCCTATTGTGCACAGGAGGATGTCACTGAGGTGTACAGTGGGGAGGACATCACTGTGGTGGATAGGCAGAAGGATGTTCCTGTTCTGGACAGTGGGGAGGACCTACCTGTGGGGGACAATGTGTAGGACATCCCTGTGGTTTAAAGTGTGGAGGATATTCATGTCGTGGACAGTGGTGACGACATCCCTGTAGTGGACATTGGTGAGGACAACCATGTTGTGGACAGTGGTAAGGATGTCCTTGTGGTACACAGGAGGATATTCCTGTGGTGGACAGTGCGAAGGACATCTCCTTGGTGTACAGTGGAAAGGGCGTCGCTGTAGTGGAAAGTTGGGAGGACCTCCCTGTGGTGGGCAGTGGAGAAGACCTTTCTGTGGTGGACAGTGGGATGTAAACGTTTGTTGTGGACAGTGCAAAGGACGTAAATGTGGTGGCCATTGGAAAGGACATCCCTGTTGTGGACAGTAGAGAGGACATCCCTGTGGTGGACAGTGGGAACGAGGTCCCTGTTGTGGACTGTGGGAAGGACGTCACTGTTGTGGACATTGGGAAAGACCTCTTTGTGGTGGACAGTTGGGAGTGTGTGCCCCTGGTGGGCATGTGGAGTACCTCCTTGTGGTGGACAGTGGGAAGGACATCTGTGTTATGATCTCAGGAGAAGATATCACTGAGGTGGTCAGTGGGAATGATGTCGTCTTTGTGGAGAGCGGGGAGCACCTTTCTGGTGTGAATAGAGGGAAGGACATCCCTGTTGTAGACAGTGGGGAGGACATCCCAGATGTGGACAGTGGGGAGGATTTCACTGTGATGGACAGTGGGGAGGATGTTACTGTGGTGCAATGGAGAATGTCCCTGTGGTGCATAGTTGGAATGATATGTGGAGAGTGCGGAGGACATCTCTGTGGTGGACAGTGGTTAGGACATCCCTGTTGTGCACAGGAGGATGTCCCTGTAGTGCACAGTGGGGAGGATGTCCCTGTTGTTTACAGTGGCAAGGACTTCGCTGTGTTTGATAGTTGGAAGGACATCCCTGTTGTGGAAAGTTGGGAGAATGTCCCTGTGTTAGAGAGTTGAGAGGATTTCACTGTGGTGGACAGCGTGGATGATGCTCCTGTGGACAGTAAGGACAACACTCCTGTGGTGCACAAGAGAATGTCTCTTTGGTGGACATTGAAAAGGATGTACTTGTAGTGGGGAGTGCAGAAGACATCTCTGGGGTGTACAGTGGTAAGAACATCCCTGTTGTGCACAGAAGGATTTCCCTGTGGTGTACAGTGGGAATGACATCCCTGTGGTGGACAGTGAAGAGGACTTCCTTTTGGTGGACCTCTGAAATGACATCCTTGTTGTCCACAGTGGGAAGAACGTCCCTTTGGAGGACAGTGGGGTGGACATCGCTGTAGTGGACAGGGAGAAGGATGTCCATGTGGTGGACAGAGGGGAGGACCTCCCTGTGGTGGACAGTATGTAGGATGTCCCTGTGGTTTACAGTGCGGAGGATATTCGTGTGGTGGACTGTGGTGAAGACTTCCCTGTAGTGCATATTGTTGAGGACAATCATGTTGTGGACTGTGGTAAGGATGTCCTTGTAGTACACAGGAGGATGTCCCTGTGGTGTACAGTGGGAAAAACATTTGTTTAGTGGACTGTGGAAAGGACGTCCCTTTGGTGGACAGTTGGGAGGACCTCCCTGTGGTGGTCAGTGGTGAGAACATTTCTGTTGTGGACAGTGGAATGGACGTCTCTGTTGTGGAATATGGGGAGGACATCACTTTGTTGGACAGTGGGGAGCACCTTTCTGCGGTGGAAAGTGGGAAGAATGTCCCTCTGGTGGACAGCAGGGAGGACATCTCTGTGGTCTACACTGCATAGGACATCTCTGTTGTGGACAGTGGAAAGAATCTTCCTATGGTGCACAGTTGTGAGAATGTCACTTTTGTGCATAGGAGGATGTCCCTGTAGGGCAAAGTGAGGAGGATGTTTCTTTGGTGGACAGTGGGAAAGACGTCCATGAGGTGGACTGTGGGGAGGTCCACACTGTAGTGAACATTGGGTAGGATGTCCCTGTGGTGGACAGTGGAAAGGATGTCCCTGTGGTGCACATTGTTCATGATGTCCCTGTTTTGCAAAGGAGGATATCCCTGTGGTGAACAGTGGGAAAGACGTGTCTGTGCTGGACATTGGTGAAGATGACCCTGTGGTGGACAGTTTTATGGATGTCCTTGTGGTACACAGTAGGACATCCTTATGGTGGATAGTGTGGAGAACCTCTCTATTATGAACAGTGGGGAGAAAATCCCTGTGGTGGACAGTTGGGTGGTCCTCCCTGTGGTCACAGTGTGTAGAACATCCCTGTAGTGGACAGAGTGGACATCCCTGTGCTAAACTGTGGGAATAATGTCCTTTATGTGGACAGTGGAAGGATGTCAATGTTGTGGACAAGGGGAGTACATCCCTATGGTGGACATTAGGGAGAACCGCCCTGTGGTGTACATTTGTAGGATGTCTTTGTGGTGGATAGTGGGGAGGACATCCCTGTTTAAATTGAGGAGGACATCCTTGTGGTGGACAGTGGGGAGGACATCTCTGTGGTGGACAGTGGAAAGAACATTTATTTTGGATTGTGGGAAGAACATCATTTTTGTGAACATTGGGAAAGACCTCCTTGAGGTGAACTGTGGGAAGAATGTCCCTGTGGTGGACAGCGGAGAGGACTTCTCTGTGGTGTACAATGGGAAGGATGTCCCTCTGCTGGACAGTGGAGAGGATGTACCTGTGGTGGACAGTGTATAGGACATTATATGGTTTACAGTGGGAAGGCTGTCCCTGTGGTGGAGAGCAGGGAGGACCTCTCTGTGGGGGATAGTGAGAAGGACATCCCTGTTCTGGACAGAAAAAGGATGTTCCTTTTGTGCACATTGGGGAAGATGTCCCTTTGGTTAACAGTGGGAAGGACATCCCTGTGGTGGACAATGGTGAGGACGACCCTGTGGTGGACAATGTAAAGTATGTCCATGTGGTGCACAGTGGTGAGGACATCCCTCTTGTGCACAGGAGGATGTCCATGAGGTAGACAGTGGGGAGGACCACACTCTGTTGGACTGTGGGGTAGGGCGTCCCTGTGTTGGATAGTGGGAAGGATATCCATGTGGTGGATAGTGGGAAAGTTGTCTGTGTTGTGGACACTGGGAAGGATGTCCCTTTGGTGGACAGTGGGAAGGACGTCCCTGTGGTGGACTGTGTGGGAGGAACTACTTGGGGTGGAGAGTTGAAAGAATGTTCCTGTGGTGGACAGTGTTTAGGACATTTCTGTTGTGGACAGTGGAATGGACGTCCTTGTGGAGGACAGTGGGGAGTATGTTTCTGTTGTGTAAAGTGGGATGGATGTTTCTGTAGCTGACAGTTGGGAACATATTTGTGTGTTGGGCACTTAGCAAGACGTCCCTGTGGTAAACAGTGGGAAGGAAGTCCTTTTTGGGGACAGCGAAAGGATGTCTATGTGGTGAAAAATGGAAAAATCGTTCCTGTTGTAGACATTGGGGAGGTCCCCTCTGTGGTGGACAGTAAGTAGGACTTCCCTGTGGTGGACAGTGGGGAGGACATTTCTGTTTTGGATAACTGAGAGGACGTAATTGTGGTGGAAAGTGTGAAGGAGCCCCCTGTGGTGGACAGCAGGGAGGACCTCTCTGTGGTGGACATTGGTAAAGATGTCCCTGTGATAGACAGTGATGAGGTTGTTTCTGTGGTAGACAGTGGAAAGGACATCCCTGTGGTGGAGAGTGGTGATGACCACCCTGTCGTGGGTATTGGGAAGGACGTCCCTGTGGTGAACAGTGGAATGGATGTCTCTGTGGTGGATATTGGAGAGGATATCCTCTTGGTGGAAAGTGGAAAGGACATCACAGTGGTGGCCAGTGATGAGGACGTTTCTGTGGTGGACAGTGGTGAGGAAGTTTCTCTGGTGCAAAGGAAAATGTCCCTTTGGTGGACAGTGGAAAGTACATCTCTGTGGTGAACAGTAGAGAGAAACATACTGTGGTGGACAGTGGGAAGAACATTTATGTTGTGGACAGTGGGACTGAAGTATCTGTTGTCAATATTGGGAAGGACCACCTTGTTGTGAACAGTGAGAAGGATATCCCTCTGGTGGACAGTGGAGAGGACATCCCTGTGGAGGTCAGGGGAAGGACATCCCTGTGGTGGACAGTGAAGAGGACTTTTCTGTTTTGGACATTTGGGATAACATCCCTGTGTTGAATAGTGGGAAACACATTTCTTTGGTGGATAGTGGAGAGCATATCCCAGTTGTGGAGAGTGCAGAGGACATCTCTGATTTGGAGAGTGTTGCTGACATCCCTGGTGTGCAAAGGAGGATGTCCCTGTGGTGCAGAGTGGTAAGGATATCCCTGTTGTGCACAGGAAAATGTCCCTGTTGTGCAAAGTGGGTAGGATGTCCCAGTGGTGAACAGTGAAATGGATGTCACTGTGGTGGACAATTTGTAGTATGTCCCTGTGGTGGACAGTGTGGAGGATGTCCCTGTGGTGGAAAGTGGTAAAAACTTCCTTGTGCTGGACAGTGATGAGGAAGTCCCTGTGCTGGACAGTGGTGAGGACGTTTCTGTGATGCACAGGAAAACAATATTTTGGTGGACCGTGGGAAGGATGTTCCTGTTTTAAAGAATGCAGTGGACATCTCTGGGGTGGACAGTGGTGAGGACGTCTATGGTGTGCACAGGAAGATGTCCCTGTGATGCACATTCTTGAGGAAGTTTCTGCTGTGCACAGAAGAATGTCCCTGTGGTGCACAGTGGGGAGGATGTCCCTGTGATGGAAAGAAGAGAGGAAGTCACTGAGGTGGTCACTGGGAAGGACATCCTTGTGTTATAGAATGGTGAGTACTTCACTGTAGTGTACACTGAGGAGGACATCCCTGTGGATTACACTGTGAAGGACATCCATGTTGTGCACTATGGGGAGGACCTCCCTGTGGTGGACTGTGGGGAGGACCTCTATTTGATGGACAGTGGGTGGATGTCCATATATTCGACAGTTGGATGGACATCGTGTGATGGACTGTAGGAAGAACATTTCTTTGGTTTACAGTGGGAAGGACATCCAAGTTGTGGACAGTGGGGAGGACCTCACTGTGGTGGACAGTAGGAAGGATGTCCCTGTGGTAGATATTGTTGAGGACGCCCCTGTGTAGGACCGTGCAGTAAGCATCCCTGTGGTGAACAATTGGGTGGATATTTCTTTGATTGACAATGGGGAGGATATAACTGTGGTAGACAGTTGGAAGGACGTCTTTTTGGTGGACAGTGGAAGGATGTCCCTTTGTTGGATTGTTGGAAGGATGTCCCTCTTGTGGACAATGGAGAGGACTTTCCTTTGGTGGACAGTAGGTAGTACATCCTTGTGGTGGACAGTGGGGAGGACGTCTTGTGGTGGTCAGTGGTGAGGACGTTTCTCTGGTGCAAAGGAGAATGTCCTTTGGTGGACATTGGGAATAATGTTCCTGCCATGGAGTGTGCAGAGGACATCTCTGTGGTAGACAATGGTGAGGACATCCCTGTTGTGCACAGGAAGAAGTTCCTTTGTGCAGAAGGGTGAGGACATCACTGTTGTGCATGGGAGGATGTCCCTAAGGTGCACAGTGGGGAGGATGTTTTTGTTTTGAAAGGTGAGCAGGATATCCCTGTGGTGGACAGCTGGGAGGACCTCTCTGTGGTTGAGAGTAGGAAGGATCTCCCTGTGGTGAACACTGGGTAGGACGTCCATGTTGTGGACAGTGGGAAAGACATCCCTGTTTTGGAAACTGGGGAGGTCATTACTGTTGTGGACAGTGGGAAGGATGTCTCTGTAGTAGACAGTGGGGAATATGTTTCCTTCGTGGAGAATGAGGAGGATGTCTCTCTGGTGGACAGTGGTTAGGATGTTCCCTTGGTGGACAAAGGGAGAAATTTTCTGTGGTGGTAAGTAAGGAGGACATCCCTGCGATGTACAGTGGACAGTACTTCACTGTTTTATACAGTGAGGAGGAATTCCTTGTGATGGACAGTGGTGAGGAAGACCCTGTGGTGGACAGTGATAAGGATGCTTCTATGGTGGACAGCAGGGAGGACCTCACTTTTGTGGACAGCGAGAAGGACATTCCTGTGGTGGACAATGCGAAATATGTCCCTGTGGTGCACAGTGGTGAGGACATCCCTGATGTGCACAGGAGGATATCCTTGTGGTGGACAGTGGGGAGGACCACACTCTGGTAGACTGTGGGGTAGGACGTCCCTGTGGTAGAAAGTGGGAAGGATGTCCATGTGGTGGACATTGGGGAAGATGTCTGTGTTGTGGACAGTGGGAAGGACGTTCCTGTGGTGGACTGTGGTGAGGAACTCCTTGGGGTGGACAATTGGGAGGATGTCCCTGTGGTGAACCATGGGTAGGACCTTTCTGTTGTGGACATTGGGACAGACATCCTTGTGGAGGACAGTGGGGGTTATGTCCCTGTAGTGTACAGTGGAATAGATCTTTTCATAGTGGACAGTTGGGAACATATTTATGTGGTGGACAGTTAGGAAGATGTCCCTGTGGTAAACAGTGGGAAGGAAGTCCTTTTTGTGTCCATGTGGTGGACAATGGGAAGGACATTCCTGTTGTAGACAGTGGGGCAGTTCTCCCTGTGGTGGACAGTGTGTAGGATGTCCCTGTGGTGGACAGTGGGGAGGATGTTTCTGTTTTGGACAACTGAGTGGACATTACTGTGGTGGACAGTGTGAAGGACGTCTCTGTGTTGGAAAAAGCAGGGAGGATTTCTGTGTGGTGGACAGTGGTAAAGGTGTCCCTGTGATAGACAGTTATGAGGATGTTTCTGTGGTAGACAGTGGAAAGGACGTTCCTGATGTGGACAGTGGTGAGGACCGCCCTGTCATGGATATTGGGAAGGACATCCCTGTGGTGAACAGTAGAACGGATGTTTCTGTGGGGGGCAGTGTTGAGTACCTTCTCATGGTAGAAAGTGGAAAGGATGTCACAGTGGTGGATAGTGGTGAGGACGTTTCTGTGGTGGACAGTGGTGAGGAAGTTTCTCTGGTGCAAAGGAAAATGTCCCTTTGGTGGACAGTGGAAAGTACATCTCTGTGGTGGACGGTAGAAAGAAATACACTGTGGTGGACAGTTGGAAGAAAATTTATGTTGTGGACAGTGGGAAGGAAGTCCCTGTTGTTGATATTGGGAAGGACCTCCTTGTGGTGAACAGAGGGAAGTATATCCCTCTGGTGGACAGTTGGGAGGACATCCCTGTGGTTGACAGGGGGAAGGACATCCCTGTGGTGGACAGTGAAGAGGACTTTTCTGTGTTGGACATTTGGGATGACATCCCTTTGGTGAATAGTGGGAAATAAGTTTCTTTGGTGGATTGTGGGGAGGATGTCCCTTTCGTGGGGAGTGCAAAGGATGTCTCAGGGGGGAAGAGTGTTGTTGACATCCCTGATGGGCAAAGGAGGATGTCCCTGTGGTGCATAGTGGTGAGGATATCCCTGTTGTGCACAGGAAAATGTACCTGTTTTGCAAAGGGGTAGGATGTCCCAGTGGTGAACAGTGAAAAGTATGTCACTGTGGTGGACAATTTGGAGGATGTCCCTGTGGTAAACAGTGGGAAGAACGACCCTTTGTTGGAAAACAGGATGGACACTTCTATGGTGGACTGTATGAAGGACATCTTTGTGGTGGTCAGTGGGGAGGATGTCCCTGTGGGGGACAGTGGGGAGCATGTCTCTTTTGTGGACAGTTGAAAGATATACCCTTGGTGGACAGTGGGAAGGAAGTCCCTTTGGTGGACAGTGGGAAGGATGTCCCTGTGGTAGACAGTCAGTAGGATGTCCCTGTGAAGTGCAGTTGGGAGAATGTCTTTGTGGTGGACTGTGGGAAGGACATTCCTGTTGTGGACAGTGGGGAGGATACTTCTGTGGTGGACAGTGGAAAGGACGTCCTTGTTGTGGACAGTGGGAAAGAAGTCCCTCTTTTGGACTTTGGGAAGGATGTCCCTGTGGTGGACAGTGGGCTGAACATCCCTGTGGTGAACAGTGGTGAGAACGTTTCTGTGGTGCACAGGAGAACGTCTTTTTGGTGGAGTCTAGGAAGGATTTCACTGTTGTGGAGAGTGCAGAGAACATCTCTGGGGTGGACAGTTGTGAAGACGTCCCTGGTGTGCACTGAAAGATGTCTCTGTGGTGCATAGTCTTGAGGACATCTTTGTTGTGAACAGGAGATTGTTCCTGTGGTGCACAGTAGGGAGGATGTCCCTGTCTTGAACAGTGGGAAAGAACACCCCAGTGGTGGACATTGATGAGCAAAACCCTGTGGTGGACAGTGGGGAAACATCCCTGTGGTGGACAATGGGGTTCACGTGTCTGTGGTAGACAAGGGAAGGATGTCACTGTGGTGGAAAATTTGGAGGATGTCTCTGTGGTGGACAGTGGGAAGGACATAACTTAGGTGGATAGTGGGAAGGACATCTCTGTGATAGACAGTGGTGAGGACATCCATGTGATGGACTGTGGGGACTATGACTTTGTGGTGGACTGTTGAAAGAATGTCCCTGTGAGGGACTCTGGGAAGGACATCTCTGTGGTGGACATTGGGTTGGACCTCTCTATGGTGAACAGTGGGAAGGATGTCCTGTGGTGGACTATGGGAAATATGACACAATTGTGGAATGTGGGAAGGATGTCCCTGTGATGGACATTGGGAGAACATCCCTGTGGTGAACAGTGGTGAGGACCTTTCTGTGGTGCACTGGAGAACGTCCCTTTGGTGGACTGTGGGAAGGATGTCCCTGTTTTGAAGAGTGCAGAGGACATCTCTGGGGTGGACAGTGGTGAAGATGTCTCTGGTGTGCACTGGAAGATGTTACTGTGGTGCACAGTCATGAGGATGACCCTGTTGTGCACAGGAGGATGTTACTGTGGTGCACAGTAGAGAGGATGTCCATGTTTTTAACAGTTGGAAAAAACAACCCAGTGGTGGACATTGGTGAGGACAACACTGTGGTGGACAGTGGGGAAACATTCATGTGGTGGACAGTTGGGTTTAAGTTTCTGTTGTACATGAGGGAAGAATGTCACTGTGGTGGACAATTTGTAGGATGTCCCTCTGGTGAACAATTGGAAGGAAGTCCCTTTGATGGACAGTGGTAAGGACATCCCTCTAGTAGACAGTGGTGAGGACGTCCATGTGATGGACAGTTGGGAGGATGTTCATGTGGTGGACTGTGGAAAGGACATCACTGTGGTGGAGAGTGGAAAGGATGTCCCTTTGGTGGCCAGTGGAAGGGACATCCCTGTGGTGGACAGTGGGAAGGACAATCCTATTGTGGACATTGGGGAGGATGTCCCTTTGCTGGACAGTGGGGAGGTAATTCCTGTAATAAACAGTGGTGAGGACGTTTCTGTGTTGCACTGGAGAACGTCATTTTGGTGGACTGTGGGAAGGATGTCCCTGTTTTGGAGAGTGCAGAGGACATCTCTGGGGTGGATAGTGGTGAAGACATCCCTGTTGTGCACTGGAAGATGTCCCTGTGGTGCACAGTCATGAGGATGACCCTCTTGTACACAGGATTATATCCCTGTCGTGCACAGTGGGGAGGATGTTCCTGTTTTGAACAATGGGAAAGAACACCCCTGTGGTGGGCATTGGTGAGGACGCCCCTTTGTGGATAGTGGGGACACATCTCTGTGGTGGAAAGTGGGGTGGACGTCTTTGTGGTTGATGGGGGAAAGATATCCCAGTGGTGAAGAGTGCTGAGGATAACTCTGTTTTGGACATTGGTGAGAACATCTCTGTGGTGGACATTGGGCAGGATGTCCCTGTGGCTGACAGAGTGTAGGATGTTCCCATGGTGGGAAGTGGTGAGGTGGTTTCTGTGGTGGACTGTAGGAAGGATGTCATTGTGGTGGAGAGTGAGGAGGACATCCCTGTGGTGGACAGTGGAAAGGACATCACTGTGGTTGACAGTAGATAGGACCTCCCTGTGGTAGACAGTGGGAAGGAGTTCCCTGTTGTGGAGAGTGAGAAGGACGTGTATGTGGTGGATAGTAAAAAGAATGTCCCTTTGGTGGAATTGGGAAGGACCTCCTTGTGGTGAACAGTGGGAAGGATATCCCTCTGGTGGACAGTTGGAAGGACATCCCTGTCGTGGACTGTGGGAAGGACATCTCTGTGGTGGACCTTGAAGAGGAACTCTCTGTGTTGGACAGTTGGGATGACATCCCTGTGGTGGACAGTGGGAAGGATGGTTTTTTCTTGAGAGCTGGGAAGACATCCCTGCAGTGGACAGGTAGAAGGATATCTCTGTGCTGGACCATGATGAGGACTTCCCTATGGTGGACAGTGGTGAGGACGTCTGTGGTGCACAGGAAAACATTATTTTGGTGGACCGTGGGAAGGATGTCCCTGTTTTGGAGAGTGCAGAGGACAAATCTGGGGTGGACAGTGGTGAGGACGTCTATGGTGTGCACTGGAAGATGTCCCTGTGGCGCACATTTGTGAGGAAGTCTCTGTTGTGCACAGTAGAATGTCCCTCTGGTGCACAGTGGGAAGGATGTCCCTGTGGTTTACAGTAGGAAGGATGTCCCTGTGTTTGACAGTGGGGAGGAAATCCTTGTGGTGGACTGTGGGAAGGACGTCTCTGTGGTAGACATTGGTGAGAGAATTTCACTTTGATGGACTGTGGGGATGATGGCCATGTTGACAATGGGGAGGACGCACCTGTGGTGCACAAGTAAATGTCTCTTTGGTGGACAGTGGGAATGATTTCCCTGGAGTGGACAGTGCAGAGGACATCTCTGTGATGGACAGTGGTAAGAACATTTCTGTTATGCACAGAAGAATGTCCCAGTGGTGCACAGAGGAAAGGATGTTCCTGTGGTGAACAGTGGGAAGGAATTTCCTATAGTGGACATTGGTGAGGAAGAACCTGTGGTAAATAGTGGTAAGAATGTTTCTGTGGTGCACAGGGAGAACCTTTCTGTGGCGGACAGTCGGTAGGATGTCCCTGTGATGGAAAGAGGGGAAGTAGTCACTGAGGTAGTCAGTGGGAAGGACATCCCTGTGGTATAGAGTGGTAAGTACTTCACTGTAGTGTACACTGAGCAGGACATTCCTGTGGATTACACTGTGGGAGACATCCGTGTAGTGGACTATGGGGAGGACCTCCCTGTGGTGGACAGTGGGGTGGATGTCCATGTAGTCGAGAGTTAGAAGGACGTCCTGTGGTGGACTGCGAGTAGGACATTTCTTTGGCTTACAGTGGGAAATCATCTATGTAATGGACAGTGGGGAGGACCTCCCTGTGGTGGACAGTAGGAAGGATGTCCCTGTGGTGGACATTGGTGAGGACGCCCCTGTGTTAGACCACATGGCAAACATCCCTGTGGTGGACAGTGGCTTGGACGTCACTTTGGTTGACACTGGGGAGGATGTACCTGTGGTAGACAGTTGGAAGGACGCCTTTCTGGTGGACAGTGGGAAGGGCGTTCCCGTTCTGGACAGTAGATAGGAATTCTTTTTGGTGGACAGTGGGGAGTAAGTCCCTGTCATGGACAGTTGGGAGGACGTCTTGTGGTGGACAGTGGTGAAGACGTTACTATGGTTCAAAGGAGAACATCCCATTGATGGACATTGGGAATGATGTCTCTATCATGGAGAGTGTGGAGAACATCTCTGAGGTAAACAGTGGTGAGGACATCCATGGTGTGCACACGAGAATGTTCCTGTGGTGCACAAGGGTGAGGAAATCACTGTTGTGCATGAGAGAATGTCCCCGTGGTGAAGAGTGGGGAGGATGTCCTTGTGGTGAACAGTGAGAAGGATGTCCCTGTGATGGACAGATGGGAGGACCCTTCTGTGTTTGACAGTAGGAAGAACCTCTCTGTGGTGGACAGTGGGTTGGACGTCCATGTGGTGGACAGTGGGGAGGACATCCCTGTTTTTGACAGTGGGGAGGATGTTAATGTTGTGGATAGTGGGAAGGACGTCCCTGTAGTGGACAGTGGGGAGGACCTCTCTGTGGTTGACAGTGTGAATGATGTTCCAGTGATGGACAGTGATGAGGACATTTCTGTGGTGGACAGTGGATTAGATGTTTTTGTGGTGGACAGTGGAGAGGACCTGCCTGTGGTGGAGAGTGTGGTGAACATGCCTGTGGTAGACAGTGAAGAGGACTTTTCTGTGGTAAAACTGTGGGAAGGACATCCCTGTAGTAGACAGTGGGGAAGATGTTTCTGTGGTGGAGAGTGGGTAGGACATCCCTCTGGTGGACAGTGTTGAGGATGTTCCTCTGGTGGACACTCGGGAGAAAGGATCTGTGGTGGTAAGTAAAGAGGACATTCTTGAGGTGTAAAGTACTTCTTTCTTTTATACAGTGAGGAGGAAGTCACTGTGGTAGACAGTGGTGAGGATGTCTCTATGGTGGACAGCAGAGAGGACCTCAATTTGGTGGACAGTGGAAAGGATGTTCTTGTGGTAAACAAAGAAAGTATGTCCCTGTGGTGCACAGTGCTTATGACATACCTGTTGTGCACAGAAAGATGTCCTTGTGGTGGACAGTGAGAAGGACCACACTCTGGTGGACTGTGGGGTAGGACATCCCTGTGGTGCACAGAGGGAAGAACGTGCATGAGGTGGACAGTGGGGAAGATGTCTGTGTTGTGGACAGTGGGAAGAATGTCTTTTTGGTGGACAGTTGAAAGGATGTCCCTGTGTTGGACTGTAGGGAGGAACTCCTTGGGGTAGAGGGTTGGGAGGATGTCCCTGTGGTGGACAGTGTGTTGGAACTTCCTGTTGTGGACAGTTGGATGGACATCCTTGTGGAAGACATGAGGAATACGTCCCTGTTGTGTACATTGGGATGGATGTTTCTGTAGTGGAGAGTTGAGAACATATTTTTGTGGTGGACAGTTAGGAAGACATCCTTGTGGTAAACAGTGAGAAGGAAGTCCTTTTTGTGGATAGTGATAGGATGTCCATGTGGTGGACAATGGGAAGGACGTCCCTGTTGTAGAAAGTGGGGAGGTTCTCCCAGTGGTGGACAGTAAGTAGGACGTCCCTGTGGTGGACAGTGGGGAGAACATTTCTGTTTTGGACAAATAAGAGGATGTTACTGTGGTGGACAGTGTGCAGGATGTCCCTGTGGTGGACAGCAGGGAGGACCTCTCTGTGGTGGACATTGGTAAAAATGTCCCTGTGATAGACAGTGATGAGGTTGTTTCTGTGGTGGACATTGGAGAGGACCTCCTCTTGGTGGAAAGTGGAAAGGACGTCACAGTTGTGGACAGAGGTGAGGATGTTTCTGTGGTGGACAGTGGTGAGGAAGTTTCTCTGGTGCAAAAGAAAACGTCTCTTTGGTGGACAGTTGAAAATACATCTCTGTGATGGACAGTAGAGAAAACACACTGTGGTATACAGTGGGAAGAACATTTATGTTGTGGACAGTGGGAAGGAAGTCCTTGTTGTTGATATTGGGAAGGACCTCCTTGTGGTGAACAGTGGGAAGGATATCCCTCTTGTGGTCATTGGGGAGGATATTCCTGTGGTGTAAAGGGGGAAGGACATCCCTGTGGTGAACAGTGAAGAGGAATTTTCTGTGTTGGACATTTGGTATGACATCCCTGTGGTGAATAGTGGGAAAGATATTTCTTTGGTGGATAGTGGGGTGCATGTCCCTGTCGTGGAGAGTGCAGAGGACATCTCTGGGGTGGAGAGTGTTGCTGACATCCTTGGTGTGCAAAGGAGGATGTCCCTGTGGTGCAGAGTGGTGAGGATATCCCTGTTGTGAACAGGAAAATGTCCCTGTTGTGCAAAGTTGGTAGGATGTCCAAGTGGTGAACAGTGAAAAGGATATCACTGTGGTGGACAATTTGGAGGATGTCCCTGTGGTGTGCAGTGGGAAAGACATCCCTTTGGTGGACAACAGGGAGGACTTCTCTATAGTGGACTGTATGACGGACATCCTTGTGGTGGACATTTGGGAGGATGTCCCTGTGGTAGACAGTGGGGAGGATGTCTCTGTGGTGGACAGTTGAAAGATGTACCTTTGGAAGACAGTGGGAAGAACGTCCATTTGGTGGACAGTGGGAAGGACTTCCCTGTGGAAGACAGTGGGAAGAACATCCCTTTGGTGGACAGTGGGAAGGACATCCCTGTGGAAGACAGTGGGTAAGATGTCCCTGTGGAGGGCAGTGGGAAGAACATCTCTGTGGTGGACAGTGGGAAGGACATCCCAGTTGTTGACAGTGGGGAGAATATTTCTGTGGTGGACATTTGAAATGACAACACTGTGGTGGACAGTGGAGAGGACATACCTGTGGTGGAGATTGGGGAGGACTTCCCTGTGGTAGACAGTGGGAAGGACATCTCTTTGGTGAACAGTGGAAAGGACGTCCCTGTGGTTTACAGTTGGAAGGACCTCCCTGTGTTGGACAGTGGAGAGGATGTTTCTGTGGTGGAGAGTGTGATGTACATGTTTGTTGTGGACAGTGGGAGGACGTCAATGTGGTGGACAGTGGAAAGGACTTTTCTGTGGTGGACAATAGAGAGGACATTTCTGTGGTGGACAGTGGGAAGAAGGTCACTGTGGTGGACAGTGGGAAAGACATCTTTGTGGTGGACAGTGGGAAGAGTGTGCCTCTGGTGGACAGTGGGGAGGACCTCCTTGTGGTGGACAGTGGGTATGATGGCCCTGTGGTTTACAGTGTGGAGAATATTCATGTGGTGGACAGCAGTGAGGACTTCCCTGTAGTACATATTGTTGAAGACAACCATGTTGTGGATAGTGGTAAGGATGTTCTTGTAGTACAAAGGAGGAGGTCCCTGTGGTGGAGAGTGGGAAGAATATCTGTTTGGTGGACCATGGAAAGGACATCCCTGTGGTGGACAGTTGGGAGGACCTCCCTGTGGTGGACTGTCCAGAGGACATTTCTGTTGTGTATAATGGGATGGCCGTCTCTGTGGCGGAATGTGGGGAGGACATCCCTTTGGTGGACAGTGGGGAGGACTTCTCTCTGATGGACAGTCAGGAGGAAATACCTCTGGTGGACAGTTGAGTGGACCTCCTTGTTGTGGACACTGTGTAGGACATCCCTGTAGTGGAAAGTGGGGAGAACATCCCTGTGCTAAACTGTGGGAATAATGTCCTTTTTGTGGACAGTAGAAGGATGTCCATGTTGTGAACAAGAGGTGTATGTCCCTATGGTGGACAGTGGGGAGGACCACCCTGTGGTGGACATGGGTATGATGTCTCTGTGGTGAAGAGTGGGGAGTACATCCCTTTTAAAGTGGGGAGGCCATCCTTGTGATGGACAGTGGGGAGGACATCTCTGTGGTGGACAGTGGGAAGAATGTCCCTGTGGTGTACAGTGGAAAGGACCTCTCTGTTGTGTACAATGGGAAGGATGTCCCTCAGGTGGACAGTGAAGAGGATGTACCTGTGGTGGACAATGGAAAGGACATTTTAGTGTGGGCAGTGGGAAGACTGTCCCAGTGGTGGAGAGCAGGGAGGACCCCTCTGTTGTGGATAGTGCAAAGGACATCCATGTTGTGGACAGTAAAATGATGTCACTTTTGTGCACATTGGGGAAGATGTTCCACTGGTGAACAGTGGGAAGGACATCAATGTGGTGTAAAGTGGTGAGGACGACCCTGTGGTGGACAGTGGTAAGGATGCTCCTGTGGTGGACAGCAGGGAGAAACTCACTTTGGTGGACAATGGGAATGATGTCCCTCTGGTGGACAATGCAAAGTATGTCCCTGTGGTGCACAGTGCTGAGGACATCCCTCTTGTTCACAGAAGTATATCCTTGTGGTGGACAATGGGGAGGACCACACTCTGGTGGACTGTGGGGTATGATGTCCCTGTGGGGGACAGTGGGAAGGACGTCCATGTGGTGGGCAGTGTGGAAGATGTCTGTGTTGTGGACAGTGGGAAGGATGTCCCTTTGTTGGACAGTGTGAAGGACATCCCTGTGGTGGACTGTGGGGTAGAAACAACTTGGGGTGGACAGTTAAGGAGGTTGTCCCTTTGGTGGACAGTGGGTATGACCTTTCTGTTGTGGACAGTTGGATGGACATCCTTGTGGAGGCCAGTGGGGAGTATGTCCCTGTTGTGTACATTGGGATTGATGTTTCTGTAGTGGACAGTAGGGAACACATTTGTGTGGTGGACAGTTAGGAAGATGTCCCTGTGGTAAACAGTGGGAAGGAAGTCCTTTTTGCGGACAGTGAAAAAATGTCCATGTGGTGGACAATGGGAAGGACAGCCCTGTTGTAGACAGTGGAGAGGTTCTCCCTGTGGTGGACAGTAAGTAGGACATCCCTGTGGTGGACAGTGGGGAGGACGTTTCTGTTTTGGACAAATGAGAGGATGTTACTGTGGTGGACAGTGTGAAGGACGTCCCTGTGGTGGACAGCACTGAGGACCTCTCTGTGGTGTACAGTGGTAAATATGTCCCTGTAATAGAGAGTGTTGAAGATGTTTCTGTGGTGGACAGTGGAAAGGACATCCCTTTTGGGTACAGTGGTGAGGATCTCCCTTTCTTCCATATTGAAAAGAACATCCTTGTGGTGAACAGTGGAAAGGATGTTTCTGTGGTGGACAGTGGAGACAATCTCCTCATGGTGGAAAGTGGAAAGGACGTCACAGTGGTGGACAGTGGTGGGGATGTTTTTGTGGTGGAGAGTGGTGAGGAAGTTTCTCTGGTGCAAAAGAAAACGTCCCATTGGTGGACAGTGGAATGTACGTCTCTGTGGTGGACAGTAGAGAGAAACACATTGTCGTGAACAGTGGGAAGTGCATTTATATTGTGGACAGTGGGAAGGAAGTCCCTGTTGTTGATATTGGGAAGGACCTCCTTGTGGTGAACATTGGGAAGGATATCCCTCTGGTGTACAGTGGGGAGGACATCCATGTGGGGTACAGGGGTAAGAACATCCCTGTTGTGGACAGTGAAGAGGACTTTTCTGTGTTGGACATTTGGGATGACATTCCTGTGGTGAATAGTGGGAAAGATGTTTCTTTGGTGGATAGTTGAGAGGATGTCCTTGTTGTGGAGAGTGCAGTGGACATCTCTGGTCTGGAAAGTGTTGCTGACATCCCTGGTGTGCAAAGGAGTATGTCCCTGTGGAGTACAGTGTTGAGGATATCCCTGTTGTGCAGAGGAAAATGTCCCTGTTGTGCAAAGTGGGTATGATGTCCCAGTGTTGAGCAATGTGAAGGACGTCACTGTCAAGGACAATTTGTAGGATGTCCCTGTGGTGGACAGTGGGAAGAACATCCCTTTGGTGGACAACAGGGAGGACTTCTGTATGGTGGACTTTATGAAGGACGTCCTTGTGATGGTCATTGGGGAGGATGTCTCTGTGGTGGACAGTGGGGAGGATGTCTCTGTGGTGGACAGTTGAAAGATGTACCTTTGGAAGACAGTGGGAAGAACGTTTTTTGGTGGACAGTGGGAAGAACATCCCTGTAATAGATAGTGGGTAAGATGTGCCTGTGGAGGCCAGTGGGAAGAATGTCTCTGTGGTGGACAGTGGGAAGGACATTCCTGTAATAGACAGTGGGTAAGATGTCCCTGTGGAGGCCAGTGGGAAGACCGTCTCTGTGGTGGACAGTGGGAAGAACATCCCTGTTTTTTAGTGGGGAGAATATTTCTGTGGTAGACAGTTGAAATGACAACCCTGTGGTGGACAGTGGAGAGGACCTACCTGTGGTAGAGATTGGGGAGGATCTCCCTGTGGTAGACCGTGGGTAGGCAGTCCCTGTGGTGGACACAGGGGAGGATGTCCCTGTGATGGACAGTGGAAAGAACATCCCAGTTCTGGACAGTGGAAGGACGTCCTTGTGTTGGAGAGTGGAAATGACATCACTTTGATGGACAGTAGAGAGGACCTCCCTGTGGTTGACAGTGGGAAGGAGGTCCCTGTTGTGGACAGTGGAAAGGACATTTATGTTGTGGACTGTGGGAAGAACATCTCTGTTGTGGACATTGGGAAAGACCTCCTCGTGGTGAACTGTGGGAAGAATGTCCCTTTTGTGGACAGAGGGGAGGATGTAACTTAGGTAAACAGTGGGAAGGACATCCCTGTGGTGGACAGTGGGGAGGACCTTTCAGTGGTGGACAGTGGAAATGACATCCCTGTTGTGGACAGTGAGGAGGATGTCACTGGTTTGGTCAGAGATAACGACAGCCCTGAGGTGGACAGTAGTGAGGACCTTTCTGTGGTGAACAGTGTGAATAAGGTCTATGTGTTGGACAGTGGGGAGGACATTTATTTTGTGGATTGTGGGAAGGACGTCCATGTTGTGGATATTGGGAAGGACTTCTGTGTGGTGTAAAGTGGGAAGCATGTCCCTCTCGTGGACAGTGGGGAGAAACACCATGCGGTGGACTGTGGGAAGGACGTCTCTGTGGTGGACATAGGAGAAGACATCATTTAGTGGACATTGAGAAGTACGTTCCTGTTGTGGACAGCAGGTTCTACCTTTCTGTGTTTGACAGTGGGAAGGACATGCCTGTTGTGGACAGTACGGAGGATGTCCCTTTGGTGGACAGTGGAAAGGACATCCCCGTGTTGGACAATAGAGAGGACTTCCTTGTGGTGGACAGTGGGAAGGAGGTCCCTGTGGTGGACCATTGAAAAGACATGCCTGTTGTTTACAGGGCAGAGTACATCACTGTGGTGAACAGTGGAAAGGACATACCTGTGGTGGACAGTAGAGAGGACTTCCCTGTGGTGAACAGTGAGAAGGAGGTCCCTGTTGTGGACATTGGAAGGACATATATGTTGTGGACTCTGGGAAGGACGTCCCTGTTGTGGACATTGGGAAAGACCTCCTTGTGGTGAACAGTAAGAAGTATGTCCTCTGGTGGATATTGGGGGAGGAACTCCTTGTGGTGGACAGTGGAAGGATGTCCCTGTGGTGGAGAGAGGGGAGGTCATCACATAGGTCAACAATGGTAAGGAGATCCCTGTGGTGGATAGTAGAGAGGACCTCTCTGTGGTGAACAGTGGGAAGAAGGTCCCTGTGGAGGAGAGTTGGAAAGACATTTATGTTGTGGATTGTGGGAAGGACGTACATGTTGTGACATTTTGAAAAACCTTCGTGTGTTCTACATTGGTAAGTGTGTCCCTCTGGTGTACAGTGGGGTGGACCACCATGTGGTGGACTGTGGGAAGGACATTCTTGTGGTAGACAGAAAAAGCATATCATTGAGGTGGATATTAGGAAGTATGTTCCTGTTGTGGAAAGCAGGGTGTACCTTTTCTGTGGTTGACAGTGGAAAGGACATGCCTGTTGTGGACAGTGTGGTGGACATCCCTGTGGTGGACAGTGGAAAGGACATCCCTGTGGTTGACAGTAGAGAGGACTTCCCTGTGGTGGACAGGAAGAAGGATGTCCCTATGTTGAACAGTGTGGAGGACATCCCTGTGGTGGACAATGGTGAAAAGGTTTCTGTGGTGCACAGAAAAATGTTATTTTGGTGGACTGAGAGAAGGATATCCCTGTTTTGGAGAGTGCAGAGGACATCTCTGGGGTGAACAGTGGTGAGGACATCTATGGGGTGCACCGGAAGATGTCCCTGTGGTGCACGTTAATGAGGATGTCTCTGTTGGTGCACAGGAGGATGTCCCTGTGGTGCACAGTGGGGAGGATGTCCCTGTGGTTTACAATGGAAGGACATCCCTGTGTTTGACAGTTGAGAGGAAATCCCTGTGGTGGACTGTGGGAAAGACGTCTCTGTGGTGGATATTTGGATGGTGGCCCTGTGGACAGTGAGGAGGTCGATCCTGTGGTGCACAAGAAAACGTCTCTTTGGTGACAGTGGGAAGGATTTCCCTGGAGTAGAGAGTGCAGAGTACATCTCTGTGATGGACAGTCGTAAGAACATTTCTGTTATCCACAGCATAATGTCCCTGTGGTGCACAGTGGAAAAGATATTCCTGTGGTGAACAGTGGGAAGGATTTCCCTGTGGTGGACATTGGTGAGGATGACCCTGTAGTAATAGTGGTAAGAATGTTCTTGTGGTGGACAGCAGGAGAACCTTTCTGTGGTGGACAGTGGTAGGATGTCCCTGTGATGGAAAGAGGGGAAGTAGTCACTGAGGTGGTCAGTGGGAAGAACATCCCTGTGGTATAGTGTGGTGAGTACTTCACTGTAGTGCACACTGAGCAGGAATCCCTGTGGATTACACTATGGAGGACATCCTTGTGGGTACAATGGGGAGGACCTCCCTGTGGTGGAGGTTGGGGAGGACTTCCCTGTTGTGGACAGTGGGGGAGGACCTCTCTGTGTTGGACAGTAGGAAGGATGTCCGTGTGGTGGACATTGGTAAGGATTGCCGCTGTGTTGGACTGTATAAAAATATCCTGTGGTGTACAGTGGGGTGGATGTCACTTTGGTTGACACTGGGGAGGATGTCTCTGTGGCAGACAGTTGGAAGGACGTCTTTCTGGTGGACAGTGGGAAAGGACGTCCCTGTGGTGGATAGTTGGAATGACATCCCTGTTGTTGACAGAGGAGAGGAGTTCCCTTTGGTGGACATTGGGGTAGGACTTTTTTGGTGGACAGTGGTAAGGACGTTTCTCTGGTGCAAAGGAGAACGTCCCTTTGGTGGACATTGGGAATGATGTCCCTGTCTTGGAGAGTGCAGAGAACATCTCTGAGGTAGACAGTGGTGAGGACATCCATAGGTGTGCACAGGAGGATGTTCCTGTGGATGCACAAGGGGTGAGGACATCCCTGTTGTGCATGGAGGATGTCCTTGTGGTGCACAGTGAGAAGGAACGTCCCTGTGGTGGACAGCAGGGAGGAACTCACTGTGGTGGACAGTGGGAAGGATCTCCCGGTGGTAGACATTGGGAAGAACATCCCTGTTGTGGACAGTGGAAAGGACTTCTGTTTGATGGACAGTGGGGAAAACATTCCTTTGGTGGACAGTGGGGAGGACGTCCTGTGGTTGAGAGTGGTAAGGATGCCCCTGTGGTGGACAGCAGGGAGGAATTCAGTTTGGTGGACAGTGGGAAGGACATCTTTGTGGTGTACAATACAAAGTATGTCCCTGTGGTGCACAGTGGTGAGGACATCCCTGTTGTGCACAGGAGATGTCCTTGTTGTGTACAGTGGGGAGGGCAACACTCTTGTTTTCTGTGGGGTAGTACATCCCTGTGGTGGACAGTGGAAGGACATCCATCTGGTGGACAGTGGGGAAGATGTCCGGTTGTGGACAGTGGGAAGGATGTCCCTTGGGTGGACAGTGGGAAGGACGTCTTTGTGATGGACTGGGGGAGGAATTCCTTTTGGGGTGAACTTGAGAGGATGTCCCTGTGGTGGCAATGGATAGGAACTTTCTGTTGTGGACAGTTGGATGGACATCCTTGTGGAGGCCAGTGGGGAGTATGTCCCTGTTGTGTACATTGGGATTGATGTTTCTGTAGTGACAGTAGGGAACACATTTGTGTGGTGGACAGTTAGGAAGACGTCCCTGTGGTAAACAGTGGGAAGGAAGTCCTTTTGTGGACAGTGAACGGGTGTCCATGTGGTGGACAATGGGAAGGACAGCCCTGTTGTAGACAGTGGGAGGTTCTTCGTGTGGTGGACAGTAAGTAGGATGTCCCTGTGGTGGACAGTGGAGAGGACCTCATCATGGTGGAATGTGGAAAGGACATCAGAGTGGTGGACAGTGGTGAGGACGTTTCTGTGCTGGACAGTAGTGAGGAGGTTTCTCTGGTGCAAAAGAAAAGGTCCCTTTGTGGACAGTGGAAAGTACATCTCTGTGGTGGACAGTAGAGAGAAACACACTGTGTTAGACAGTGGGAAGAACATTTATGTGTGGACAGTGGGAAGGAAGTTTTTGTTGTCGACATTGGGAAGGACCTCCTTGTGGTGAACAGTGGATAGGATATCCCTCTGGTGGACAGTTGGGAGGACATTCCTGTGGTAGATGGGGAAGACATCCATCTGGTGTACCAGTGAAAAGGACTTTTCTGTGTGTGAACATTTGGAATGACATCCCTGTGATGAATAGTGGGAAAGATGTTTCTTTGGTGGATAGTGGGGAGGATGTTTCATCATGGAGAGTGCAGAGGACATCTCTGGGTGAAGAGTGTTGCTGACGTCTCTGGTGTGCAAAGTCGGATGTCCCTGTAGTCCACTGTGGTGAGGATCTCCCTGTTGTGCACAGGAAAATGTCCCTGTTTTGCAACATGTGTAGGATGTCCTAGTGGTGAACAGTGAAAGGCCTGTCACTCTGGTGGACAATTTGGAGGATGTCCCTGTTGTAGACAGTGGGAAGGAAGTCCCTTTGGTGGATAACAGAGACTTCTCTATTGTGGACTGTATGAAGGACTCCTTGTTGTGGTCAGTGGGGAGGATGTCGCTTTGGTGGACAGTGGGGAGAAAATTTCTCTGTGGCAGACAGTTGAATGACGTCCCTGTGGTGGACAGTGGGAGAGGACCTACCTGTGGTGGAGATTGTGAGGAGGACCTTCCCTGTAGAATCTGTGTAGGTAGGACATACCTGTGGAGACACTGGGTAGTAATGTTCCCTGTTGTGGACGACTGGGGGAGGACGTCGCTGTTGATGGCCTTGGAAAGAACATCCCGGTTGTTGATAAGTGGGAGGATGTCCTGTTTTGACAGTGGACTGAACACTTTTGATGGACAGTAGAGAGGGACCTGCCCTGTGGTGACTCATGGGAAGTAGTTCCCTGTGGTGGACAGTGGAAAGGACATTTAATGTTGTGGACTGTGGAAAGAACATCTCTGTTGTGGACATTGGAAAAGACCTCCTGTGGTGAACTGTGGGAAGAATGTCCCTCTGTGGAACAGAGGGGAGAACGTCACGTAGGTGGACCGTGAGAAGGACATCACTGTGGTGACAGTGGGGAGGACCCTTTCTGTGGTGGACAGTGGAAGGACGTCCCTGTGGTGGACAGTAAAGAAGACTTTTCTGTTGTGATCAGTGGGAAG